>NW_020450871.1:3068204-3284943 GCF_003343035.1 Apteryx rowi | reverse complement strand
ACGCGCGCGGCCGTTAGCGCACGCGGGAACGAGGGGCAGCGTCCCCTCAGGCTTGCACGCGCGCGGCCGTTAGCGCACGCGGGAACGAGGGGCAGTGTCCCCTCAGGCTTGCACGCGCGCGGAGGCGAGTGAGAGCCTCCCTTCAGGGTTCCACGCGCCCAGCCGTTACCGGAGGGGCGAAGGGCAACGCTCCCCCAGGCGAGCACGCGCGCAGCCGTTAACGAGCGCGACTCTTTAGCCCTCCCCCCCCCGCCCCGCGCGCCTGCCGCCCAATCAGCGGGCTGGCGGGGGGCGGTGCTACCGGAGGGGGAGGGGTGGGGTGTTAGGGCGATGAGCGTTAGAGGCGGTTGCGGGCAGATGCTGCGCTCGTGGTCGGGCAGTGCGTGTGTGTGTGTGTGCGCGCGGGCGCGCGTGGGGAGGGGCAATATGTGTGTGTGTAAGCGTGTGTGTGTGTGTGCGCGCGCGCGGGAGGGGCAGGCCCCTTCCTCCTCCGCCTCCAGCGCCTCTGGAGAGCAGGCGGGCAAACCTGTATTGAAATGAGCCCCCCCGCCCAAGTCCTGACAGTTCCACACACGTACCCCCCACCTTCCCGTAGCGCCCTCCTTAGCTCCGCGGCGGGTGTTCCCCGCGCAGGCACAGCCCCGTTTAGGTGTAGGTCAGGGGAAGGTGGGGTGAGGCGCGCCGTGTGTTTGGGGAGGGGGAGCTCTGCGGGCTGCGGAGAGATGAGGGTGTGTGTGCGCGGGAGAGATGCGAAGGGAGAGCGAGGAGACGCGGCGGCCGGGGGGGGGTACGCGCCAGGCAGGGAGGGTGGGCAAAGTGCGAGCGTCCTGCTAGGGGAGAGTTAAAACCGAGGTTGTGTTGGAAGGAGGTGAGAAAAGTTCAGGCTGTCTTTCGGGGGGCAGGGGGAAGAGCTGACAAGATTTTGTTTGATCAACCTGACGCTTAGGTTCTTTGTTTTTAACTTGTTTTTATCCTGGGTGTTCTTCTTTTATAACTACTCATATTCTTTGTAATACTGTGGAGAAGGAATCTCCCACGAAACTTTTCCCTTTACGGTAGGCGGGACTGAAACAATACCGGACGCATTGTTTAAATGTTAAAGCCTTCGGTGCCTTTTTTTTTTTTTTTAATTGTGTATGGTTTTACTGCCGCTACTGCTGCTGTTGTGATAGCGCTTTCCCTCTTGTGTTTACAGCTTCTGTGGGGGAGAGACGCTCAGAGGAAGAACCAGGATCCCTGGGCTGCATAAACAAGGAAGGCAGGAGTCCATCTAAGCAAAGCTGGAAGGATTTCACCTTGTTGCTGTTTGTTTTAGGAGATTTTCCCTTCCCCCGCCCCGGACACTATCCAGCTGAACGTTTGTTTCGTTATTGCTTCCATAACCGGCCAGAAGAAAAACGCTTTACATGTGAGAGGTGTTTTCTGTCGTGGTCTGCCTGCAAGACACAGACCTGCACCTATCCTCGAGGAGGAGGGAAATAAGATCAACTGAGGTTTTCCCTACCTCCGGCTGAACGTGAGAGTTCAAGTGACACCCCCACTGGCCTGTGGCTGACTGACTGCACAGCTAGCTGGAATCACAGCCAGAGCTGCTAAATTTACCTGGTCGAGGACTCTTCAAACCCTTCTGTTGACGGGAGAGACTTGTATCCAAAGGAAAATGGGATTAATATAACCACGCAGAGCTTTGCGGGGATATCTGGAGACTACTCTGTCTGCATGGCTAATTTTGAAATTGTCTGAAATAAATCCTTAGCGCAAGGAATAGCGAGATACTTTCTCCTCATTTTAGTTTTTTTTATTTTCTTTGTCGCTTTTTTCCTTGTACAAGAATTTAACRCTTCCATAGCAAGCTTTTTACCGGGGAATGGGATACATGCCGGAAAACTCGCCACGCTTCATAAAAATCACAGAGGTAACAGTTTCCGTCATCCTTGTGGTATGAAAGGTACTCTTTGGATTGTCTGCTGGTGGCTAAGATGGATCAGTCTTCCTCTGTGCTAAAAGATGCGGATTTACTAAAATACTGACGCCGATAAACTTACTCCCTCTCTGCTGAAGGCATTGGATGTGATAGTGCAGAGAAACATGTGTTTCACATTTCTGACTGGTTGTTTTGGTGCAATCAATACCTCCACAAAATACATTGACTTAGGAGGTGATACAGTGAGGCATACGGAGTGCTGCTTTCGGCTTGCGTGCAAAGTGAGCACAAATCAAAGACTCCTGGGTTCCTGTAAAGTGGGGGCTTCTGTTCCCCCAAAACTCCAGGGCAAAGGCAGCGGGCGATGTTCCGAAAGCACCAAAGAGAACCCGGCCTCGGGGTGCGGAATGAGCAGTGACCAAAGCGCTGTCAGGAGCGGCAGGCAGTCGAATCGGATGGGGATCAGAGAGGCAATAATGGTTGGAAGAAAGGTGGATCGCGAAATTATTGCCCGAAGGAATAGCTGGGGAGACGGCATGATGATAAAGTTAAACTTCTGTTTCTTCTTCTGTCGGGGATGGTGGGCGTTTCTGTTGCTTCAGCTCCACATGTTGCAAGCACTGGCACAAGGTAGGGCTAGAGACATTTTTGTTTATAGAAATGCTGCATCTGCCTTCTAAGAGGAAGGAAATCTCTCTCGTGTAAAGATATACCATTTTACTTTAGCCCCATCAGAAATAACAAACTGCAGAATTCGCACTGAGCTGATTTTATGTAGAAATGGTTATTTCTTGTACACAATTGTTCCTTTATGGAACAGGCGTTTACAAACTGTACCTATATGTTTCTTCCCCTTTCTTGTCCTCCTATCCTTCTCCTATCCCCCCATCTCCCACAAAGAATCAACAGCCTTATCGGGATCAAACCTGCCTTTTTATTTATTTAAACGTGTCCGTACATTTCTGTTCCTTTTTTTTTTTTTTTAAGGCAGCATAAGAGTTAACTGCTGGTTGTGTGTGTTTAAAAACACTCTGCACTGAGATAAGTTATTAGGAGAAAGCGACATAAATCCACCGACTAGAACTAAGTCAGGCATGTAAAAGGAATTCTTTAAACATATGAGGACCATTCTATGTGAACCTCGGTTCGAGCATTGTTCATTTCTCTTGGATTGCCAAGTAACATTTAACCGAGACAAAAACTGCGATTGATTCGTATCTGGGCATTTCCACATCAGAGATCCTTGCAGTCAAATGAGTCACTTGTAAACGAAGGGTCAGAGTCGTCCAATAGACTTTAAATATCAAGTGTCAGTCACTTTGCATCTAAATTCCCTTCTCAAAAAATTGCCAAATGTAGCTTAATTCTTAATAATTCTTTGACAGAGTAAACAATAAATGGCAGGCAGAAGCATTACAGTTGGCTGCACAAAATAACACGCTGAACAAATGCAGCTTTCACTTTCTTTGCTGGGTTGAGTTTTATTGCTGTGTGTATTGTCTGACTGGAGTGGTATGTGTGGTACAAGGCTGAACTGTGTAGTGTGGGACAATAAGTTATTAAAAGCGGAAGTTAATACTCTATAAAGGGGAATGGGCTTTGTGTTTAATTCTTTGGTTTTGAATATTTCATAGGGAACAACACTGCATTCAGTTTTAATAACTGGATGGTCTTGCATGTTGAGGAAGAGGGGTTACAGAGCCAAATCTACTGTCGTTTGCCTGCTCAGGGTTTACTGCTGCACCCTCTGAAAGTTTTGAGCCGCAGGATACAAAAGAGTTTTAATCCAGTGTTTAATAATGGACTCCACCCTCATAAACCTTTCTCAATGCTTTGTTTATGCTGTCATTCCTATTCCCAAACTACTTATGCTGAGGCCTGCATGCCCTTACAGGCTATTGTTATTCTGAAACAAAACATACCCAACATAATTCTCCCTGCAAATTAAAATTAACATTTCTTTTTTTCTTTTAGTAGTTGTTGATAGATGCCAACATGATGCTTTATTTTGAAAGGCAAGTGCTTGACCATGCTGTTTACATTAAAAATGTAAAAAAATTTAATTGAGGCCAGTTTTAGGTGCAAGTGATTCAGGAAACAATTCAGATGTCTTGTAAAACAGTTTTCTGTGGTTTAGTAGTAAACTAGCCATCTTATTGGATTAAAAAGTGGATTGAAACTTTTGTTTAACACATAGTACGGAAAAATATTTCAATATAATATTTCAGATTACTAAGCATTCTCAGTATTATCAGTTTTAGATAATACATTTCTCTGGGAGTTATACAGTGTTTACAAACTATCCTAAAGAGAAGTCCTAACACCAAGTTAGTTTTGCCCATCAGTAATTAAGGGGGGAGGGGAAGCAAAGAGAAAAAGCTACATTCTTTCTGAGAGAAATATTGGTGTAGATAAACGTATGGAGCTTAGTAGCCATTAAACAATGAAAGATAAACAATTAGATTATGCAGGAACAAAATAGGTTTTTGTTGTTATATAACACAGAAAATGAGGAAATACTCATTTTACAGGTAGTTCTTTAAAAATTCTGTAACACACAAGCCAATGTGGAAGTCACACAAACCAGTGTGCAGAGTGCTTCTATGAGATTGTCCCAAAATTTGTATTCATTTGTAAGTCACGGTTCTTTTGGCTCTTTGAATTCTTTAATATATCCATCATTTTTATGCCAAAATTTACTTTAGACAGGAAATGACAATTTTTATAAAAGTCCTGGTTCTATGAAAATGGAAATTCTGTAACAACCACCAAAAGTTTTTAATGGAATGATGTGGTCATAGGCATGAGAGCATTACATGACTCCGATCTTTTTATGTGATAAAAAAAGGAACATTCTAAATATATGAGCCATGATTATTTTGAATGAATCATAATACTATGCTATAACCAACTAACATTTATGTAATAACTATCTCAGCATTAAAGAAATAAAATATTTCAGGCATACTGAAATGCAGAGTTCCTTAGTTCATAGGAAACATTGGATAAAGTCATTGAGATTAAATATCTTGTACTGTAAAGTGAATGAAAAAATATTTTCAACAGCGACAGGTTGTTTGAGTATTCTCTAGGCTTGAATATCTTCTGCACAAAAGCAGATCTAGAGGAGAAATGTAAATAAAACAACTAGTAAATACACTTCGTGCTTAGCTCTTCAGCTTCTCTGTTTTCTCTGGTAGTTGCGTTACATAATTAGGTATAATGGTTTATATGATGTTTTCCATTTCTAAGTGAATTTACTTATTATGAAACATACAGTGGTTTATTGTACTGGATAATAGGGTATTCCCTTCAAACCTTAGTATTGTTAGTGCAGGCCTTCTCATTATGGAAGAGTTTTTCTGAGAGGAAGAAAGTGACGGATAAGAAAGGCTGTGGCTTGTCCCATGAACATAGTCTGGGATGGTACTCTCACCTGTGTCCTGGCTGCAGGTCTGCACAGAAACCCATTCAGACAGTGCACGTGTCTCACCCTGCTTTCCACATTCCCCATCYGTGAATGGGAAGCTCATAAGGAAAATTAACCTTTAAGAGTCTGAAAACAGTTGTACCTTTCTTTGCTTATTCAGTTCTTTATGTCTGCTAGCCCCTGCCATGATGCCACTTGGCATTTTTGTTAAATATGAGTATTAGGTGCTAGCTAGCCTCAAGTCATTGTGTGTCATCAAGTAGTGATGAGATGCTAATTGATAATCACTATAATTACTAATTTAGAATTTGCAAGGTGATGGTAAAAGTGAATCATTTCAACACAGTAACTAGCTACTGTACTTAGAAGAACACTGCAGTGACCTCTAGCTCAGTGGTCTAGTGTGCCTATGCATAGTCCTGTTGAATACTTAGAGTTCACTTCAGGACTGGAATTTATTAGTTATGTATGAGATTAACAAACACTGATGACTATTAAGGTACAAAATGTTTACTAAAATACTTGAATATTTGTATGGAAACCAAAAAAGTCTGCTTGTTTAAATAGGTTGAAGGTTGCTAGAGGCTACTCTACATGCATCTTAATGGCTTTAAGTACCTTCCCAATGTCTTACTTTTGTTAAAGAATGAAACAATGCTTAGAAAAAAATACTAATTCTTTTGGATTGATGGCTGTAGCTCAGAATGATTTTAAAATAGATAAAACCAGTGCATAGCTTTAAGCTTTTTTAACAGGAGATGGTATCTTTAAATATTAAGAAAGAGAAGCTTGTCTGATTTTTCTTAGTTTAACAGAAATGGAAGTGTAATCTTTTCACTTGATCAAATCTGTAATTCAGAATTGTACAAGGACCTGAATGCGTATTTGAGGTGGTATGGAGATCTATTATGCTTTGATAGAAACAGTGACATGGAAGGTGGAAGAAAATRTTTCTGGAGTTCAGCTTTTTAATTCAAATATTTAGTCTGCTCTAATTTGTACATATGCTAAGTGTAGGAAGCCTTTTCAAGCAAATTTCAAAATGCGCTTGACATGTAAAGATGGTAAGTAACTTGCAAAGAGTATTGAGGTGTTAGAAGAACAGAGGGACAGCTAAATGTGGTGGCTGGTGACACTTATTTGAGAATGAAAGGCATTACGAATTAGATGCTGAATGATGCATTTTTATTTCCAAAAGATTCTGATATTATTCATTGGAAGCTCATTAATTCGTAGTGGATTTACTTCTGGTGTTCCTTTTCTTTAGAGGAGCATTTAAAAATGTGTTAGTTTTTAAACACGTGAATTCTTTATGTATATGATTATAATTATTAAAAATGGTTTTAAAGGAGTAAATACAAGCCGCCTCTATATGGATATGGTGGAGAGAGTGGGCTTTTTTGTGTGTCTGTATCATGTGACTTCCAACTCTACTGTGGTAAATCTTTTTGATTTATATGCTTATCTTTTGCTGAAAAATGACTAATTTTCAAGACTTCTCAAAGCAAGTTAAAAGAGATATGTATACATATGTAATAACATTTTAAGTACAGTGTTTCAGACAGTTTCTTGAGAGCACACTGTAACAGTATTATTAGGGGGCAGGAGGACCATGGGCAATAGATGTTTATCTTGTTGTCTTCATGCATTACCAGAAGACACTTAAACCAGAAACTAACTAGGTAAGGAGAGGGAGGTTGTAGCAGTTCAGTCTCAGAGTTAAGTTGTGGGACATTTACATCACTTAAAAAAAAAAAAAAAAACACAGGGGGAAGGGAATCTGTGTCCATCGTTTGTTGTCCTTGAAAGGTTGTTCTGGAAGGTTCTGTCATCTCTGTGTCTAGCCATGTATTTTGAATAACAAAGGCATTGGCTCTTATTTTAAAGATTATCTGACTAATTAAGAAAAAACTAGAAATTTTAATAAACAATCTGAAGCGAATTATTAGGAATCTGTGAGTGAAATGCTTGAGTTTTGTATGTCTCAGAGTTTTATTTTATTTTACTGTTCTTATCAGCACATAGGTACATGTCTATAATGAACTATTGATTACTAAATTCATGAAAATAATTTATTTTAGCTTGTATACAGCTGTGCCTGAACCATGACATTCTGAGTGGACTAGCTGTTTTGTTCACTTTGGCCTTTTTGCTGTAATGACTCTGTGGGCAGACGGAAGGCAATGAGATTCCACGTGGAGCAAAATCCAATCCATGCTGAGTTCATTGCAGAAATAGAGCTTTCTTCCTCCCTCTGCATATATGCATAAATATAATCTATTTAAGATAGTTTTTAACAAACAAATTGATGATAACTTTGTTGATCCCCTCATGGTCCTTTTAAAGATGTTTTTTCTTGAAGTTATAAGTTAGAATAACTTTCATAAAGTTAAAAAGACATGTTCAAAGATGAGAAAATGCCAAAACTAAGGTTGCTTGTGCAACTTAATGTGAACTCCTTACGCATGTGCATTATGATTAAGTTTAAATTGATACGTACTATTTTGCTGTCTACCTTAGTCAGAACTAAGATTGAATAATGCTCATTGCTCACTTTTCACTGTTTTGCTTTCTTGTTCATGCTTGGTCCCATCTTTCATTTACTTTAGCCTTTTAAATTCAACACAAGAAGACTTGTGCATGGGCTAAAGAAAGAACTGTTAGCAGCTATAGTGCTGCACTGGATTAAACTACTTATCATTATTACAGCTGGAAAGCACATCAGTGGTGAGACTTGGTTTCCATTCCTGACTATAGCGTACTTCCTAGTGAATAAAGACTATTCTCTCCCTTTGCCTCAGAGATGTCTGCACCACCCATAAAACTCATGCAGAATAAAAATAAAATGCTTTGAAAGGTCTGTTCCTGAAGAAGTTGGGGTTTCTGGGGTTATTTCTGCCTGTGCTGATGTTGGTCTTGTTACAGACTAGTGCAGACAATTTCATAATTTTCGTTTTGTAGGAAGTACTTTTTTTCTTCTGATGAGTGGCCCAGTTAAATTTGTTACAGTGGAGGCTTGTAGTGGTTGGCACCCTTTCAGTATATTGTTGGCAATGTTTTGTTTTCCCAGTTCATTGGTTATAAATAGGTGTTAAATAGATGTGATAACATTTTTTTCATCTAAGTAAAATTTTCACATTCTGTTACGGACATGATCTTTGAAATGTCACATTCTCAGAACTTCCAATAGATTCCATGGGAATTAGTGTATGTAGCATTCGCAGGTCTGCATTCAAGGGGTTACATAGCTGAGAGAGGAAGAGCCTTTTATTTTAAAGTGCACAAACTTTATATTATTTTTAAACAAACGTGCCTGATTTTGTAAGATCTATGCATTATACAAATGCTTGGCTTCTACACATGCTTGCATACTGTATCTTGAGTATTAGTGTTTTTGGTTTACTAAGAGGTAATTTTCTTTTGCCATTGCTATAAAAATAACAAACCTATTACTAGAAAATATAGTAGTTTGCTGCTAATCATACGTCTTATCTGTGAAATGCCCCTGAAACGTAATACAAACAGCTCATTCATTAATATTAAAAGTGTAGATTGTCAGCTGGTTTAGCTCCCTGAACTAGCTCAAACTGGGGTCAGAGAAGCAGCAGGAACAATGCAAAAGAGGTGATGGGAATGTGTGGCTAGGGGGCATGACCCTGGGAGCRCTAAGATCAGTTTAAATTGTTAGAGAGCTTTCAGACTTAGACAAAACACAAGGCATTATACACTTCTTTCTTAAGTTTGGCCTAACTGAAGAACTGGCCTAACTTCTTTCTTAAGTTTGGAGGTCAGTGTTCCCGGGTAGAAAATAGAAAGGTTAGTGCCTTTAAAGGGGTGATTCAGGAGACTTAACATTGGATTTCTTCTCTGGAACACCCTTTAAGGGAATTTATTCCTCTGTCAGAGGGAGGTTAGGAAGCAAGTCTTCCTAACCTAAACTTCTAAGATGAGTGCTAAAGTTAGGCGATATGAATGTTACCCTTAATTCTCCTGTATCTCAGTTCTCAAGATCTATAATGGGAATAATGATTTTTGTCTCTATCTCTCTGTCTTGTCGACTTGTCTTGTAAATTCCACAGATACTACTTTTCAGTATTTGTATTATAATATGCAGATTCAGCAGGTAAAAATGGTGATATGAGCATCAACAAAGGAAGACTTTATGTCACTTTATGCAAAATGTGTAAGTGGATTCTACAATTTTATGGTGTGTCACACCATTCAGACAACTTTTAAAGTGCCATTCTTGGTAAATGATAAAGCATTTGTGGTTTTTAAACAGATAACTTGAATCTTTAGTCCTGTTTGTCACATTTCCTTGTTCTAATAGCAGACAGCCTGTAGATTCTGGTGGATAAATCAATGTCCTGTAGGTCAATGGGACGTACGGGACACCGCTTTATAGTCCCTCAAGCTATAAACCATATTTTTTAATAAACTCCTAGTTCTTACAAGTTATCAAGAAAATAATTTGTTGGGTGTAGCCTTTTTGGACTAGAAAGTAGGGAATAATGTTAAATAGTTCAAGGACGCATGGCCAAATCGGTTACACGCATTGATTCCAGGAAGAAATTGAAGAGTTTGTAACTCATTATTACACAAAGAAGCAGAAGAGCTGGTAGGCAGTACTTCCATCCTAAGATTCATCTTCACCTAATTCTGTACACCGATTAGCTAAGAATGTTGAGGCTTTGATAATGAGTCTTTTGGGCATTGTGTACACAGGAAATCTGTTCAGTCGCCTCAGTATTTTTTAAGAGAAGGTACTAAGAAAATAATGGAGCTAGAGTGCAAATATTTCAAACATGTAGACATACAGAAAAAATACATTTCATTATACTTGTACTGTTTGCTCACCTAACATTTGCTTCGATATAGTTTCACTGTGCCAAAGTCATTGCTCTCTTCCTTGCAACCTGGGAGATGCCGCATGTTTCTCCTTTCTTACCTGTGAGGAAGTGCAAAGGAGATTGAGACTAAATACTTCTGAAATAATTAAATGGTATCCAGTCATTAGAAAGAAAATACATGGTGTTATGCTGTACCTGCAGTTCAAAGACGATACTGACTTATTTGTCATAACATGGGACAGAATGGCAAATGCTATTCTGCTATAGTCTAATTGAAGTGGGTAGAATGAGGTGAGGGGGATTCTCTGGCAATATT
Organism: Apteryx rowi; assembly: GCF_003343035.1. Lineage (NCBI taxonomy): Eukaryota > Metazoa > Chordata > Aves > Apterygiformes > Apterygidae > Apteryx > Apteryx rowi. The sequence continues at coordinate 3,274,423 of NW_020450871.1, read as the reverse complement.
GTTAAAGGTCTGTATTGATTAGCATGATTTTAAGTCCTCGTGGACCTGTGCATGTAAAAGTACTACTAACTTTTCTTGTATAGAGCAAGCAGATTGTTTGGGACTGTTTTCTTTCCTTTAGTATCAAGAGGTTGAATAAATTCTGATTCTAACCTTTCATGCTAACATAACATTTGCAAAATAGTACCCTTGTGCTTTCTTCCCTGCTCTCCCTTTTGCTTAGGAGAAACTCTTTGTCCCTCAGCAAATACCTCCTTTAAATTCTTCAAGCACTTTTTTTCTATGATGCATAAACAAAACTTTACAGTAGCTCAGTTGGTGATGCACTGAAAACACTGCTGTTCATGTTGATGAATACTGCCTCATTGCTCAGATATATGCCCATCTGCGTGTTTCTGACTATTGTCCTCAATTTGCTTTACCTTTTTGTCCCAGGTTGATACAACCTCTACCATAATGGGGTTCTGGTCTGTGATTAGGGCTCCTAGATGCTATTGTAATACAAATAATGTCTACTGCTAGTAAAAGATTGAGGTGATAGTTTAAAACCCCTCATTCTACTTGCAAAAGGTAGAGCAGATTCCTTAGTTATCCTCTAACTGGTCACAGAATAGCTTTTCTAGGACACTTGTATTATCTGAAGCAGGGTTTTTATTGTGCTGGAAGACCTTGTTCACAACAGATAATCAGAAAGATTGTTTCATGATGGATTATCCCAGGCATTGTTTTTCAAAAATGTTAGATAAGACTAAGAGGCAAAAGATCAAGAATAGTAACTCCTGTGTTTCACCTTCTGTCAAGACATTTTTATCATCAAGAAGAAGTTAGATTTGTTTTTGAAGAGGATGTAACAGAAGTTACAGCCTTTTTAAAATCATTTCAATGCCTGCCACTTCAGACACCAGATTTTGAGGTAAATGACATAAACATATTTCTAATTTTCCATTAGATTTTTTTAAAAATGTAAACACGTCTCAAGTGGAGAAAAATATTTTGATTATTGTTAAACTTATTTCCTGAAGCAGCAAGTGCAACCATCATTTTTTAAAATAACATTTTAAAAAGAAAATAATATTCTTCCTAGTTATCTTAAACATTTTTATTAATTTTTTATTAAGTTCTGCACTTTATTCTCTCTTGTAATTAGTGTGCAAGATGCTTATCTTTTAAGAACTGCTTCGGAAAAATCTGTGCTTTTTTTCTTGAAAAGGATACATGTATTTTACACAATAACTTCCTGAAGATGTAGACTGAGAGAAAGTATTTCCTATTCACAGTGCCTGACCATGGGACGTTTCTGCTAGTGCTGGTTATCCATACAATAAGGCTAAAATTCCACTCTTAAACATTTTTGTTCATTGAAATGGGAAAATGGATTAAGTGATTCTGCCTTTAATTCATAGTTCATCAAACAAAACAGGCTGGTGATGCTATTGTTTAATGAAGCCATCAGCAGAAGTATGTTTCAGGTGATGAAGGATAAGTCTCCCATTATTCCACAAATTTGGAATAGCAATGAATAATAGTGATGTAGATTTCATATCTATGCATTTTGAAAACATATCCTGAACTCATTTATACAGTACTTAAGATCTTTATTTCAAGTTCCACTATACCATTGTTGATAACCTTTCAGACTTATTTTTTTTTCATTATACATGATTTATTATTAGCATTTGATTGGTCAGATATTTATGCATATTTTTCTGAATCTTCTGTTGAGAATTCTGAGTTAATGAGAGTAGAAGCAGGTCAAACTCAGAAATTTTAGTGCTGGTAGTTCAACATTACATTCACTATGTAAATGTATCATAATTAAAATAAGATGCCATGTCAATCTTGTTCAAGTTTCTCATGACTATAATTTTTAGCTTTAATATGCAGAACATAACGGTGTCTTCTGCTACCCCAAACCTGAACAGACATAGTTATGGCATACTGTTGTCAATAAAAGTCTGCAATATTAACTGTCATACCCGTTAAAATTTTAAGACCGCAAATCTTATTATTCTGCTACAGAAATCCAGGCAAGACCTAAAACTTAAAGTTTTGGCATTTTTAAGTCGTTGAGGTGCTATACTATAAAAAACTAGTGGAGCAGCCAGTGAGAAAATTTAAGATGGTTCTGAAATTGTGCCATTCTAATCTCATGGACAGAGATGGATACTTTCCATCTACAACAATGCAGAATGGGGGCTTGGTGCTTGCGGAATAGCTGTCACCAGCAAATGCAGTATCACTTTCAGCTTAAGTGCTCTTTGACTGAGAAGAGATAAAACGCTTTTTTCAATTCATTTTCTGCATTTGCCTTATTTTTGAATACATCTGTTTTAATATTTCTTTTCTGTAGTGAATTTCCACTGTAGGTTGGCAGTCAGTGAGGAAAGACAAACACACAACAAATACAYAGGCAAGTGTCACTGTGAAAGTAAAAACAGTGTCAATAGAGAATATGGTAGCCAGATAAAGGTTTTAAATTACCTGAAAATCATGGCTTGCCTTAAATGCTGAATCCAAAAGGACTCAATGAAATAAGGATATTCTTTGGTCTAGGTTCTACTCTCTTTGAGGTATAACTAAGTAGAGTTGTGTTTCCATTGCCCTTTGAATTGTTAGTTGCACTGTGATAGTTATTAAATCAAGGATATCCTTTGGACAGGAAGCAGGAGTTGTTTTTATATACTTACAAATGACAAAATACGGAAGCTTTCACAAACTGACAAGTACAGTAATAAAGGGAAGTGATCTATCAGTATGAATTGGTGGCTGTTGAATTAGGAGATAATATTTTTACTCTTCTGATTTTATTTTGTGGCTCAGTTACGTAAGTTTCAGTGTACTTTTCAGTGTGGAAAGAACCTATCTGCCAGGGTGTATTCTGATCTCAGCTAAGGTTACATCACTAGAAGTTTTCAATTGTCATGTGCTAGTATAGTTGGGTGATAACCAAAAGCTTAGCTTCTCTTGATCACTCTCTGCTGAACCGGCAAGGAAAAGAGTAACTGTCACAGTTTGTGCTTGTGTAGTCTTGTCAAAAAGGTTTACTAGGTTAAGGAATGAACAGTGATACTTTTTATTATTTAATATTTGTCCCGAGGGTTTAATAGAAAAGAGGTCAAAGTGTTTGTATTGTATATAAAAAAATGGAGCGCTGAGTATTTTTGGATTTCCACATCTGTAAGTGAACTTGTTGTGAGCCTGTTTTCTTACCAGAACTTTTAGTGTTTTAAATATCTTGTTGTAGAGCTGCTAGTCTTTCTAAATACTGATAAGCCAGCTTTTGTGCAAATGTTCACTATATTGGAATAAGTGTTAGCTGTCATTTTTTTTCATAATTAATGGCATACTACTCACGTTTACTTGAAATTCATTGCAGCATGAAGTGAATAGGCATTGGTGCTTTGGTAAATTATGGCATATTGTGCATTCTTTATAACCAATTTATCAGTGACTATTGGGGTTGGGCACATGTAGTGCATCTAGTTGTCAGTTATACTTGAATGTTGAATTTATTTAACACGCAAATCTCTATGTGTACCAAAAGAGTTCTGTGTGAACTGTTAACCTGTGACAAAGGCGGTGGATATTATATCACTTGGGAAAGAAAGAAAATGTTTTTTCTTTGCTATTGTTTTGTTGTAAACCAGAGGTAGKGCTGTTTTAAGGACCTAGGCGCCGTGACTGAAAGAGCTCCTGAAACCAGTGCTGAAGTTGCCAGATATGGATTTCCAATAATTCAGTCAAATCTTATATCCTTCGTGAAAAGCAAATGTCAATTTCATATATATTTGCAGCTTTCAGTAACTTTTCCTGACATCCAATAGTCTCAGCAGCCCTGAGGTTCTGAGAAAGTGGCTCCATGCAGAATAAACTCTCACGCTTTGTATGATGCCGCATCAAGGCAAATAAAATATATGACATATAGCTCATCTGTGCTCATGTAGTAAGGCTAACAAATAGAATGTACTGTACATAAAAAGAACTGTCCATAGTAATTTATATTTTGGGGTTTTTAGAAGCCTTGAGTGTGTTCAAGCCCTCTGAAGTCCTAAAACTGATGCTGGTTGGATGTACTTTTACTTTTCATGCTTTTGTATACAAAGTATTATTTCTATGTAGAGAGAAGTTTTAAATTCACATATTAGTATTAGATATGTTAGTGTTTTGCATAATTATGTTTTCCAAAATTGTATTTTAACATCTCTGCCCTGTTTTTAATAATTCTTTTTCAACAGGTTATTTTGATGTATCTTAAAGAATGTTTTGTGTCATTTGGGATTGAGTTAAATAATTGTATCCTTTTAGTTTTTTTTTTTTTTTTTTTTTTATTATGTGGCAGTTCAGAAAGGTGGCCCTCAGGGTGCAGTGTAAGATGGAAAATATTGTCCTGGCATTAATTTCCACCCTTAGTTTCCTCTCCCCTACTCAGTTGCCTTCACTTGCTCCTCTCAGTTCTGCTGGCAGAAGCAATGCTGTGATAAAGGAAGAAGTAAAATACACTGAACACGGAGTTAAGATGCAGAAATAGCATGAATAGTGCCCATTGTTAACAAAGTCCATCTAACAACATGTCAGTTTTTAGAATGCTCATCTTGGAGGCCTCCTCCTTCCTTCTGGGGGGTTTATTTGTTCACATTTCACATTAACTTACCCCAAATTACTGTAAGATGCTTTTGATACCTAAGTTGAAACTTTTAACTTTATGCAGTATTTGAATTTTAAACAACTCATTCTGCTGTGTACAGTCAATGCATATTTAATTATATAGACCTTTCAAACTCTTTTTTTCACAAAATTAACAGGCTAATCTTTATTTTTTGTTTACTACTAGTGAAAAATTGCAATATATTTTAAGAATTTTAGCCTCACATTTAGATCGAAGCTGTTGCTGTTGTACACACAAAATATTCCTTTATAAACTTTTCTAGTTGTCTAAAACTAAGTGAAAACAATGATATTGTAGTAATTAACTTAAGAACAGCATCTTGATGTTTATGAAAGTCACAATTTTTTAGGTAAGTGATATACTAAGTGATTGGACTATTTTTGCTTCAATAGAGACATTAATGTCAGTATCTTGCATTATGCATCATACTGTAATTTACTAGGGGAAAAATCAAAATTAATTTTTATGATTTAAATGTATATGTTGCTGGATTTCAGATTTCTAAGCATAATTTGAATTTACGACTGCATCTAACTGTAGTTTCATTTTGTACCTCATTTATTGACAGAGAGAAACTGTATAAATTGTGTGATCTTAAATGCAGATCCCAAATCTCATAAATCTGTATTGTCAAATGTAATAATGTTAGAGTCAAAACACTCATGGTTATTACATTACTTAGTCATCATTTTTCATATCAATGTGTGTGCAGTAGTTCTGTCAGAAACAAAGCATTTGGATCTTTCAGATGTACCATCTTTGAAGACACAGCTAAAGGCAACAGGTTACAAGCTCTGAAACCTTGGCTCTGAATCTTTGGTAAAGTGATCCATCATCACTATTGGTCAATTATTAAATGTCCTGCTAAATTTTGGGGGAAAAAATGAAGTGCATTATTACATTTTCATGTAGCACAAAGAAGGTCTTTGGTTTTTTTTCCTTGTATAGTGCACATCATCTGTATTTTAGAACTTGCAAAAATGTCTTAGGCTAATCACAATAAATCCTTTCGGTAGGGGGAAACTAATGACAATACAAACTAATATCATAAAAAAAGGTTAAGATTTGTATGGCTTGATTTAACATGGTAAGTAATGTAATTTTACTAGTATAATGTGGTATGTAAAAGTAGGTGATTTTAATTTGAGCATATATTCAGTAAGCCTCACGTGTAAAAACATTCTGTTGGATGGTAATTTTTACTTTAAACTGATGTGCTGCTGTTACAAAATTCTTATTAGTTTTGTTTTAGGCATTTAAAAGCTTGAGCTGTGTCAGGGAAGTTTTCAAACTCTTTTTTGGCAGAGTAGTTAATGGGTACAATAGGGATTACTAATAGGTATTACTCAAATTATACAGATTAATCCCAGTGAAGTTCTATTCTTTAATGTCAGCGTTTAAAATGTTCTTCTGTGTCCATAACCGTGGGTTTTCTGGCTTGACTTCTGACTGTTGCTCTGATCTAATTTCTTGCACTGAAGTAAATCTTTTTTTCTGTGTGTGGAAAAGTATGTAGTTCAATAGATTTCAGGAACTGAAAAATTAGCCTGCCTACTCAGATTGGTAATGGAAGTAATACCCTTTCCAGGTACATTAATTAATTAATTAATTAATATGCATTCCAGATACCTTAAGTAATACCCTTTCCTTTTAGCCTGTCTTTAATTTTTTCATAGTTACTGCAGTGATGTATACCGGCAGAAAGGTTGTACTGTGTAGGAGACGATAGAGATACTGCATAAATACCTTTCTCCACACTGGAAGGTGAAGAATCTTTTCTAGAGTCCTTATCTATAAATTGCTCATGCTGTCCACCTGGACAGAGAACAGAATAAATTTCTCATGAATCTGAAAATTATAGGAAAAAAGTTCAATAGGAAAACCAGCTATAAGCTGCTGGCTCTTGCAGATGGTTATCTAACAGGAACAGTCTCTAGGGATTCCAGAGGAATGGAGCCGTGATGTGGATTTGGAGGCTCTGCAGTTACGTCTCCATCACCCTTCAGCCCCTCAGGTTACAGTTAGTCTAGCCTGATTATCAAAATGAACATCTGGTCTTTGGGTTTGCTTGTAAACCACAAGTTTCTTTATATCAAACTGGATTAGTGTTGTAATACTTAAGTAGGGTGTATTCCATCAGTCCTTTGAAAGGGACATTTGCTTACTAAATATCCTCTCTGATCTGTATTGTTTGGAAGACTGTAGATAGGGCAAGAGTTTTATTTGGTCACTGTGATTATAGTGGCAGGGGAATCCTCTACCATTTATCTTCTTTAGTGTTCTCATGGCTATTTTATCATCTTGGATCCTATTTCTGTTCATGCATCATCAACAAGATTGTTTATTAAGTTCCAAACAATTAACCTATGCAAACTCTTTCAAGGCAAAATAGTCTGTGCAAGTGTTGATGAAGGTAATAATACTTCATTGATATAACAAATATCCAATTTGTCATATGTAACTTTTATAAGTAGTTGCAGTCTTCAAAAAGGAAAGAATTTAGTTTAAGTCTCAGATACTAGATTTAACAGGGTTGTCATGTAAGAGTTTTATTTGTAATAAAATACATATGGCATGAAAATCAACAAGTGATAATAAACTTGGAAGCATATAATGCCAATTTTAATAGCCTCTTTTTCTAGCAGACATGTACCGGATGGTACAGATTACAGGTGTGTCAATATCAAGTAAAAATATTGCTCAATATCCAACATTTTCTTCATCATTTCTGTGACTTCTGGAGCAGGCAACTACCTTAAATATCCCTTTAATATTGATTGTTTGTCCATTAAGGTGAAGTTCTCTTTAAATCTTGGTCCCAGATTCTTCTCTAATAAGTTGTCTCCTTCCACTTTGAAAGAACTTAAAACCATTATCTAAAAATGTAGCAATCACAGATTGAACAAATGCCCTACAATACTGAAGGTGGGAGAAATTAGAGAAAATCATTTATCATTTTGTAAACTATTTTAGTTGAGCATTAACATTATTAATAAGAATATAAGAAGTAATAAGAATAATGCTTGGGTATAATCGGTTGAACACTTTTTTAATCTATCAGTTTCCTCTTTTACTTCAGGAAGTTCTTGGAGCGGTGAGGGAAAACAAAATATTTAGAGAAATAAGAAATATGATTATTAAATGGCAGTTTTGTAGGACAATGTTTAGGATAACGTTTTCATAATTYTGGAGATGAAAAGTGGTTAGGTGGGAAGAAACTAAATTCAGTTTATTCACAGATTGATCAACTTTTACATCTTTAGAGTTCAGAAAATCTCAGAATAAAAAAATCTAAGTTTGATAAATTCTTTCAGATGGATCACACTATTTCTGTTAAAATTATGGACATATCTGTGTCCATAACCATGTGTTCTCTGGCTTGACGTCTGCCATGTTATCTGGTTTATTTATTTATTTATTTGTATATTAATTCATTTATTTTACTCGGGAGGGAGTGAAGAATGGGATAATGCCTGTTAAATCCTTCCACCTGTATCCTTATGCATAGCTGCTTCCTAGAATTTGAATGTGTTCTAAATTCCCCAGCACTGCAGAAAAGGGAGCTCTGGGATTTGGTCTCTGATACCTTGTGATAGCTTGTGTTTCCTCAAGGAAGTAAGGACAGATGCTACTGTTGCTTGTCATTGCAAACAGTGTAGCTAGCCCAGCAGGCCGTTACTTAGATGTCTGTAATACTGTAAAATAATCATAAAGCTCTTCCTGGGCTGGTCTGAGCCTTCAGAGAAATGCTGGTTTTCTTTTGAGATTTACGAAGACATACAAGAACAATGCAGGAGGTTAAAAAAACTCTATGGAACAGATTTACTTAGGTGCTGGATGCTCTAGTTATTATCTTAACCTGAAACACAGTAGTTAACCTGAAGTAGTTACTCCTGAAGACAATAGTTAACCTGAAATATAGGTAATATTTCTAAGACAGGAAAACTATCAGGGATTGATGGAATCTTACAGGTTTCCGGGTTTACTGTGTTTTCTCTGAAAACTCTCTGCCATATAGCTGTTGAATTAAATAGTCAGCTCTCAGACTCTTTATAATGGAGTTTTATAATGCTGTTATAAAATATGTTTATCTGTAGGTAATCAGCATCTAAGCTGTGTTAGAACCAAATAAGAATCAACTTTTGAAAAGGTTTCCAAAATTAAATAGTGGATGTTGATGATGCGTATATCTATAACTTAGTGTCTTGAAGGAACAAGCACAAATATCAACCATGAAGCACTTAGTAGCTTAGTTCATAAGCAGAAATATGAAAAACACTGGCAAGCTGTGAGGGTTTAGAATATATCAAGTGTAGATAGAGTATATGAGGCTTGAACAAGATGGTCCTGTTTTATGTTCCCATGACATGGTCATCAACATCATTTTATAGGACATTTTTATTGTCTCTTGATGCTGCTAATGATACTATATGTTTTTTGGGTCACACATGCAATGCAGTTCTGCTCTTAGCACTTGTGGAATACTGGTGGAGTGCACATTTGGAATGCAACAGTACCAGGAGGTGGACTGAAAAGTTCTCAGGATCTTGGTGTTCTAAGGGCCATATGTAAGCCCTGAACATCTGTAAAGTTAAGGCTCAGTGTAGACAATTTCCTTCTTCATGCATCTTTTGGGGTTGTATAGATGCTTCAGCTGAGTAACGGCAAGGCTTTCATTCTAGTGTTTCTCTTTCCATTCCTTCACTAAGCATTTTCACTTGTGCTATGTCTGGCAGATGATACCTTTGTGGATCATTACTTCTCAGTAGGTACTTTTTATGATTCCTTCTTTGTCTTTTAATTGTATTCCTAGGTTAATTTTGTTTCAAGATTCTTCAGTACATTTAAGAATTGACTCACAACTTTCTTCCACTGAGTCTTAAACTTATATGGAATTTGTTAAACTAAGGATTTCTTTTCTGTCTTTTTTTGTTTGTTTGTTTGGATGAAATGTTTTTCTCCACAAGAATCTGTTTAGAAGAAAAGAATATATTTATTTAGCAGTCTGTGGGAATAATAATAATAATAATGAAAAAGTAAGTCTGGCTTTCAGCATTTTTGTTTTGCAGTTCTATTAGGGCAGCTCCCTAATTCATGCTTGTGAATGTAACAGGAGATTTTACTACTCTAAAAGGTTTTATACTTCTGAAAACTTTCATGGTGAACAGAAAGAAAATGTGGTAGGACTGGAAAGAATGAATTTGCAAGAATTCTGTAGTATTCTGTCCAGCCTACTGGATGGATAAGAAGGAGTTAAGTATGCAGAATAATGTAATAACAAAAAAACACTCTTTTTTTCCTACCTTTTTTGTTAAAGTTACAGAATGTTCTAGATCCTAGAAACCARTTAACTTTTAGCCTGTAATATGTAATCCAAATTTTGGAAGATTTTGTTAACAGAAACAAGTTTCTTGGAATATTTATAGTTCTCTTTTGAAAACACAGAAAGACTTATGAATGCATAGTTATTCTCAAGGAGTTCAAGATGAAATATTTTACTGTGAATGATAGTGGAGAATTTAATTTGGAAAATACTAATTAATGCCACCTGGTAGCCTTGAAAATCAATAATAATGGTAAGGCAAACATCCATTGCAGTTCAGTAATATATGAAAGGGTAACTACATTAACATATTATTGTTGTAAAATAACAGTATTGTTAAAGAACCATTATTCTGAGATTTGGCTTGTGCTAACTTTAGTAGGTGAATACTCGGGCGAAAAAAATCATATTTTCTTTTGTCAGAGTATCTTGATTCTGGTCAACATATCACTAGGAGCATAAAATTCTGGTTATACTTCACAGATATGTATCAGTGGTGGGAGATACGAAAAGAAATGGAATAAACTGGAAGTAGAAGCTTGTCATAGACAGAAATCGGGTATGCACTTGTAGCTTCAGGTGTAATTATATCAAGTCTATAGCCAAGAGCTATTTTGGTGGCTGTTGGTTTAGCCAGGTAAGTGAGATTTGAATAGACCTGATAGGAGAATATGGAAAATTAGACTTGCCCATTGTTTTTGATTGCCTTAAAAATAGACTTTCCCTCTTCTCAATTTAATTCATTTTAAAATTTCTGGAGGAAAATATTGCATGGATCTCTTCTGGCAAAAATCATTCACATACGTGATATGTTTATTTGAAATATAGATTATCCTTAGCCATTTTTCCCCTCTGACAGTCCTATGAATAGTAGTCTAGGCCATACATTTTTGGTATGTTAGGCTATATTTAAAATTATGTTGCCTCTGAGATACTAGGTACAGTTACTGTTACTATATTATAAGCTCTGTAGGTCATCATGTAGCCTGTCATCACTTCTTGATTTGATGATTACACTGTATAGTTCATCTATGGTATCATCAGTACTAGAAATACAAAGTAACCTGCATTTGTTATATATTAAGCTTATTGGATATAAATACTTTAAGAAAATGTCTATGTCAAATGAATTTTAATTACAGCATCTGCAGATACTGTGTTGATATTTTTTGGTATGAACTGATTTCTCTGTTGAAGTAATTCTGTGATTAGTAGTTGATGAATCAATCCAATGCTGTATCTGAGAACTATTTTTATGGGTCATTTAATCTCTGTCCTCTTTCCTCCTTCTCACTCCATTTCCTCCCCCAAAACAATAATAAATTATACCAGATATTTTAATAAATAGAATTACCAGGATTTCTATTCTTTAAAAAAGTGTAAAATATGGAAATCACTTTCTTTATTATGAACAGCAAACATTTATGTTAACAGTTTATGTGACAGTTGACATTAAAATGCCCTATTTTAAGCTCTGGAAGCTTTACCACTATCAAGGCAACAACTGTCAGTCATCAGGCATTTTGCTAGACCTATAGAATTTACAGAATTAAATTATCAATAATATGGGCAAAGAATTTTCGGTTATTTAAAAGATATTTAAAAATGATAGCAAACATTCATTTTTATAGAAGTTCAACAATGACATAATTTAATGAAGAAAAACAGATTTTAATTAGTGTATTTCTGTATTACTGAACAGCTATTTAGAGAAATTAAAGTGCTTTCTTAGCTAAGAATAGTAGGTTGAAAGAGCTATGCAGCAAAAATACTCTTGTAGCTGTAATGCTTACTTCCTGCAAGTTACCCTATTAATTCTATTACAGATTATTAGTGCATCATAAAGTACATGCAAAGATGATTTACTAGAGACTTTGCTATTATATTGACTAGTTTGTATGACAGTGTTAATAAAATAAAAATCTGCTATTCACGGGTTATGGATTCTTAAAATGAATAACAGTGATGAAGAAATACAGTCTCATTATCAAAAGGGGTCTTATAATTTTTTCAGTACTTTTAATTATTAATTTAAAGTTATTTTTGGTCAGTTTTCACATTTTGAAAACATCTGTCAGAGAATTATAACTAATTTTTAGTAAAAATTCTTAGATAACAAATTATGTTGCTACAAGGCAAAATATGTATTTAACTGGCATACAGTTTCCTCTGGCAAGCTATTTTGATATTGATGTTAAATTAGTTTAACTAAATTATATATTATCACCAAAGGCAATACAACAAAATACATGTGGAATATATTGAAGTACTTGTTAGTCCATCAACTTCATACAGAGAACTATGTCTCCAAGAGGCAGACAAATATTATCCTGACTTTATTAATGTATTATTAGTGACCATAAGAAAGGTCAGTATAGCATGCTAACTGTGCTTTAACTTTGTTTTTAATAATATTTTTATTCGTATATTGCTCTTCTGCTTTTAATTGCACATGCTTTTAATTGTTCATCTGCAACTCGCATTACCTTTCAGATTTTTAAACAGGTATAAGAGCGCTGTTTTATAAAGATTATCTAAATGAATTCACTATAAAAAAGATACCCAAGAAGAGATTTGCACAAGTGGACTCATGTAAAAAAATACTGGATTTTAGTTGGAAACTAAGAGTTGTATTTTCAGTTCTTGTCCAATATAATTTTGAACATGGAGTGTATTGAGCAGTCATGGTTGTTGCCAAACTGACTGACTTCTCTCTGTCTTAAGTTGGACCAAATGGATTATTCCTTAGACCCTGGCATTACAGGTTGAAAGGTTAAATTATTGATTGACATTTTGCACAATATCAGATATTACTCTCTGTAATATCTTTCCTACAGGATAGAATTTAATTTATTTGATCTTGTAAAAGTAAAGTAGAAAAACATACTTTAAGTTAAATTAGAAAAAATGGTTTTATAAATAAAAAGATTTTTTCATATTTGCATAACTTAAAATGCATTTTTTGTCTTATAAATATGCTAATCTTTACAAGCTGCTTCTGGTATGACATATGGAATATAATTTTGTTTCATTTTTTTGACATCAACCTAGTTAGTGTTAAATAAAAATGTAAGATTGGCAGGGAAAATTAGTACGTTCAGTGGCATCATTCTTATAARACTTTTGAGAAGCATCGGGGTATTCATCTGTATTAAAAGTAGACAGCTGTTTGAAGAGGACTTGTAGTTTCTGTTAATTGTATGTTTTTCCTTTTCAGACAGCACTCCTTTTGGGCCCATTTGGTCTGATGGAAAAACTGCAGATAAATACATGTGAATAAAAGAACAAAGCCCAGTTAAACATATGTTTATATTTTAAATAGTTTTATGAAAAAGGGATATTTAACTTAGAAGTCTAATTAAGGTGATTTCTTAGGGTGATGGAGCAGTATCAAGAAAAAATATCACAAGCTTAAAACATTTATTGAAATTGCTCCCTTATCTTTTCCATTAAGACGTAGCCMCATGTAAGCACACTATTGCCTTGGCAAATGAAGTAAAATCACATGATACATTTGAATTTTGTATTTTTTTTAGTAATATAGAGCTGTTGAATAAAAAGATCAAATTGAACTAAAAAAGCACCAGAATAAAAGTGATTTTTGCAGCATGCTGCTTTTTACGTGGAAGGAGATTTGTACTTTGTTTTTTAATTTTGTGTATTTTAACTTTCTGTTGATTTTTCCTCTATTCCCCATTTTACAGGGCTACACAGAGATAACTTATAAATAGAAAAGCTATCTCAGGTAATCTGGAATAGTCTAGCAATAGTAGTGCAGAGCTTAGTGCAGGTAAACTTTATTTTCAGCAGGAAACTTCAGCACTTCAGTGAAAGTGGGAAGTCCGATGATTTGGTTCCTACTCTCAAGATGAAGTATGCACTTAAAAATACAGATAAAATGCATAAATAGTACTGGGGCAGGCAGAGGAACCCACGACTCCTCCCTCTCAATAATTTCCTGTTCATTATGCCAAAGAGTTATCATCTCTCTTATTTGTGTGTGCATGCTTTTGCCCTTTCCTTTCCGTCCCTTGACCTTTCTCTGTTTATGAGGATGTAGAAGGGACAGCTTCAACTGGATAATTGAAGACACTTCCAGCCTTGTCCTGTGGACTCGTGCTAAGGGGTGCTTTCCTGGGAAAGGGATACAGGAATTTCAGATTTCAACTCCTTGTGCTAAGGGACAAGACTGAACCCACATTTTCTATATCCTGGAGAGAGACAGAGATAATGACATAACCGTGTCCTTGGAAGAAAGCAGTGGGACTAGTTTTCTGTGCCCAGAGACAATTTCAGAACCTAAGACCGCATCTATGCTAGTAAACAAAATGGACCAGGCCCTCTCGGGCCCTGGGGCTGCTTGGCATAATAGAACCAAAAGTTGCATAGAACATGATATGATATGTAATATGATAGAATCCATATATTAAATTCTCTTACCTAATAAAACAAGCTGAATGCATCCAAACTGCATTTTGGAAATGGTCTGTAGACATACTAGCCTGGAATCATGTCCAGGAATTGTTTGGAAGAATATTAATTGATATATGGCCAAAAATCATGCCAAGGACTATGCTAACAGCTTATCAGTGTGGATGATCCCTGGACAATGCCCGTGGATTTATTAGTATATATGTAGTTTCTGTGTAAGAAGGGGTTTCAGGCATTTATGTATAAACAAATGACTCAGCACTGTAGATGGGAGTCTGAGTCTTGGAGAAGAGGGATTTCAAACCTAACCTTTGTTAACCTCTAGCCCCTAGATAAACTTACTTCTAACATTTTGTACTCCTTATTCATAGTAGCTACCGAGAGTCTTCAGTGTCCAGCTCTTGTCAACTAAGACACTGAAGTTAGGTTTGTGAATTAAACTGCCCAAATCATATGCCTACAAGTTAGGCATAGAATAAACCCCTTTGTGAATCTGGGTCTGAGATCTTAAATGTTAAGAGTACGTTTAAAAATAGTTGCTTTTCTTGTTAAATGCCTTCTGTTCAAATTAGAAGCAATTAGGTATTGTTACGTGGATAGTTTTGCCTTTTCTGACATTTTCCCCATCTTAGCAACAAAAGATATACTAGATAAGCCAAGGAATGACAATTATAAGCTGTTTGACTTGACTCTTGGTGTTAAAGAGTTCTTACTAGGAATTGATAATGAAGAACATTTCTAAGAATTAATTCATTATTTTTGGCTTAGGAACATTGGCTTGATTATGATTTTCATTCAGCTAAATTCCATCCCCAAATCATTGAGCAATGATTGCATACAATTTTATTAAAACTAATGAAACAATTACTCTGTTTATAGGCCCCATTCCGTATGGTACTTCAGCAAAAGCTTAATTTCAAGTACACGAGAACTGATATTATTGATAAGTCAAGTATGTTTTATCTTACTGAAGTTGGATCATCATTTATATAAAAAACAACTCCCAGTGCTTTAAGAACTTTCATGTTGACAAGTTGTTGTACATTATTCTTAGTAAATGGAAAACATTTTTTTATTAGTCTTGCTTGGCTTTGTTTGCTCTAGAAATTTTTGTGAAATTTTGAGCAATGATTTTTCATACTTTGGGTTCATTAGTGTGTATTATTTATGTAAAAACTGGCAGAAGCATCYGTGAAGCTTTTATCAAATGTTTTGCCTCCACAGTCAGTGGGTCTTTTCTGTTTTACACTAACATCTCTAGTTTCATTTTATGTTAACACAATCTGATCAGCACAGCTATACTTAGTAAGATATAAGCATCAGCTAATTAGAATTAGCAGCTATTTAGGGTAATAGACTGTTAAGGTGTGGCTGTGTTCAGCTGCCAACTTTGCCTCTCTCAATGGACATGAAGATTAAATGTGCTGCCTGTCAGGGTCTTGAGAACTCTTAATAGGCCTTAACAGCCTTGACCAGCCTCACCTGGGGCCTCCACCCCCACCCTCTGCCCATAGAGCTCCCAGGAGCACCTTCTTACCTGAGCTATGATGTTGGTGTGTCTGCTTCTAGTCCTGCTTCTGGTCCTGCCTCCTGGATAAACCTCAGACCTACATGGTAGGTAGCTTGTCTGCTGGATGAACCCCTCAGATGTATGTTGTAACTTGTCTCAAGTGTTGTCTCTAGTTCTCATCTCCTTTTGGTCTTGACTGGCCTTCCTGGAAGGACGCTGGATCTGGTTCATTGCTGGTCTTGTCTGGAACTGTCAGTGGACCCTGTTACCACCATCCTGCTCTGTTTGTTGTGTTCAGATGCTGTAGGACTGCACCCCAGTTGGTGAGGGCACTGCCTGTGCTGGGGCTACCCTTTGTCCTGGCTTGCCTTCCCTTTGGAACAGCCAGCCCTTACTGATCCCTGATGCTACCGAGTATTTAGTCTCCTGCTCCAGGATGAGTGTTATGGTAAGCAGGCTTTCTTGGCATCAGCAGTCAAGAATTTTACTCCTGTCCTTATTCCTCAGCAGCAGGACCAGCAAACGGCTCTCCACAGGTCAGTTACAGTCTTCTTGTGTCTACGTACCTTTGCACCTCTTCCTACCTCTTCTGACCCTCTTGCCTGTCAGCCCCTCTTGCCTACTTCTCTGTTGCTGGAATCTCACTCTGTTGCTTAACTTGGCTAGTGATGTCTCCCCACCACAAGGCTGTGAGCTTTCTCTGATCATACTGCATCTTCATGACTGAATTAAATATACCTAATTTTGCATGTGTTTTTAAAAGATAAATTAACAAAAATAAGATGATGTTGATGTTGCAATTCACTGGTCCTTCACCAAAGAAATAGGGCTGGAAGGGGGCACAAAGGTTCAACAATCTGTTCTTCTAAGTTATGGCAGGATCAATCATACCTAACCAATTCCTAACAGATATTTGTTTAATCTGTTTTCTGAACCTTGTGGTAATGGAGATTTTAGCTAGACTAGTCCTAAAATATATTGGATGGGGAAAAATTGCTTATTCTTTAAAGTAAAATTTAGATGTAAAATATGAGTTTGAAATACACCTTCATTCTCTTTGCTACTTGGTAGTTATGTTAAGCATTGCCTTTTAGAAGACTGAAAGTTTGCAGGCCAGCTAGAAAGTAAATATTGAGGTGTAGAGAATGTAGGCAATTTCAGTGTTATCTTAATGAAATATTACGTGTGACTCAGGTAAAACTTATACTGTTTTCTTACTTTGACTTGTAGGCTTTAGTGCTTTTCCAAGGAAATGCTAACAGATACTAATTTGGAAGGAAACTAGATTTGTTTATCTGCAGGGAGGAGGCATTTGTGTGGGAAGAGGAAAAAGGTGTCGGAGTGGGGTTTAAAAAAAACTGGGGCAAAAGAGAAGAGCGGAAGGGTAGTCTTTCAAAATAGGATAGGACTTTGTTGTTGCTGCTGAATAGGAGGTCATACTGTTGCCAGAGAAGACTGCTTGGAGATGACCTGGAGTCCATATTTCAGTAGAAGCCAGAAGTTCAGAGGCCCAAGAAAGGAAGCTTGAAGGCCTGAATTTTAAAAACCCCACAAGAGTGGGAGGAAAGGGAAATGCCACATGGAGGTTCAATTGTTTGCCTACATCTTCATGTTCATACACTCTTTAAAGAGTGAATTTCTTCTTTTAAATCTTCTGTGAAGTTCGTTTTGTGCTTCCCCTCTCAGCTGCTGCTGGAGGAAGTAAGCTGCATATCAGAATGGCTGCAGGTCTGGAGCTCTGGGAAAGAAGGTGTTAAAGCATCTGCAGTTCATGGAGGTCTGCACTGTTTGAGGGGATTAGATTACATCAGCCATAGAGTTCTAGCTCTGCTGAAGATGTCAGGAAGTTCTGAAACGGCCAGAAGAAAAGGAGGAGCCAGCGCTGGAGCTCACCCAGCTGAAGGAAGGCTGAGGGTATATCCGCCGACTGCCCGGGGCGCCGGGAGACTCGAGCCGAGGCGGCCCGGCAGAGGGCGCCGAGGGCAAAGGCGGTGGGGGCCGCGCGCCGCTGCCGGCCCCGCAGCTGCCGCCCGCCTCCCGCGCCGCGGCTGGGGGAAGCACGTGTTGGGCAGCTTCGGGCACCACCAAGTAAGAATTGCTTCATGTATGAGCCCCTTTAGATATAGCCCCTTGGCAACTTATGCTATTTAAATAAGCTTATTTGATCTGGTTTGTCATCTCTGTTAGTAACTTGAAGGGCTGTATGGTACAGCCCAAGGGACCATGAAATCCTTTCGTGCAGCATAGAGAGTAATATTTTTGGTTAATAACTGTACAATGCACAGTAAAGATACTTTTAACACATCATATGATGCTACGTAAGCTCAAAACCTAGAAAGGTGAGCGATTTTGTGTAGCTCTGTGTGTGACTAAGACCTTAAGATGACTTGTGAGATAATACTTTAGATTCTTTTTTAAATCTTTCTGCTCTCTTCAATCCAAGAGCAGTATAGACGAATCCAAGAAATAACACAAAATTATGATAATCCAGTTGATTTTTTTTTTGGTCATAAAATTCACTTTTTGCAGGGAGGGATATTTAACTTGTTGAGTGGCTTGCTAAGCTAAAAATTACTGAAAGCTTTTTGGGATAACTAATAACTTTTTGGCTATGCAGTTACCTTCTTGAGAGAAAATGATGTGGATTTCTTTACACTTCAAGGAAGGCAGTGTTCCACATAAGATCCTTCACTGTTTTCAACATACAGTTGAAGTCCTGGGAATGTTAACTGAGTCAGGGTTTTACTAGAACTTATCATTTCTATTATCTTTCATAGATGCCTGAAATTCCAGAAGAGGTGATGGAGAATATGCAGTGCAGTTTATTTACCTACTACTGGTGCCAAAATGGGCCAAGCTGCTATTGTACTTAAAGTTCAGTTCAATTAGTTTGGAAAAGATTTTGCTATAGATGGACAGCAAAACTATAATTTTAGATAAATACACAATTTCTCATGATTATCTTAAGTGGTTCTGTTTTTTTAAAAAATATATTTTGTCTCTTAAATATTCACCAAATATCTGATCTGATTATCTACTTTCTGCCTTGTACAAAAACTTTTTTTGATATTTATTGTAGAAACTTTAGAATAGAGATCTCAACTCTTGGCTTTTGAATGCTAATACAAATTTTGGGGGGGGTTTCCTTTCTGGTAAATAGAATCTGTAGCATGGAACTCTGCTTGCTTCTAATAGGTGATAGATCTTAGCTGCCTGGCTAGTGGAGAATGAAGAAGTACCGTAGTGGTTGTTAACACAGTATTAGATTAGTCACAGATTTTTATGGGTAAGAAGGCTGAATAATTTAGCTGGTTGGCAGGAGTAACTAATGGGCCTCTTGGCCCATCCCCTACCACGTGACTTGTCCTGCTTCATACATAATGGACAGTTTATTTGGGGTTTATCTGGGTAGGGGGAATTTTTCATGAGGTCTTCAAAATTTGGATTTTAAGGTTGGTGCTTTTTTTGTATCCCTTTATTTTGATTAAACCCTGATAAAAATTAATGTTTCAGGGGTTTTTAAGTCCAGTTCCCTTCTTTTCAACATAGAAAGCTCTTCTCCTCTTGCAGTTCTCTTCTTAAATGTAATTCTTGTCATCTCTGCCTTTAAACAGGTATTTGAGAATGTACTGTGTTTCTCTTATGACCTTCAGAGGGACGTATGTTCCTCCCTTTGGTAAACAGATTGAGTAAACGTTGCTAGATATATTCCCCAGTCAGTATGTGTGCAAATTGTATGTATGCACATACACATGTATACAAAGTGAAATGACTTGTCAGGGTAACCAGCTGGAGTATCAAATAACTTTGCTTTATTTGTACACGAACGCTTCCAGTTAACATAATAAGGCAATTTTTATAAGATTTTCATTTAGTTTGGCATATACATTTCCAAGTAGTTTAAACTGTAATACATTAAATGTTTATGTAAATTTTAATTTTCACCTTTAAGAGGAAAAATTTAGAACCCTCAAAAGCCATCTACAAAGTCGATGTTACATGGTTACTTCAGAAGTTTAAGAAAAAACAGTGTTTATGAAGGGACTTGTTTTAATAAGCATTGTGTTGGTTTGTAACCTGGGTTTTTTTTCCCCTCTATCAAGACAGGAAAGAGGAAGCCTGGCTTTGCAGTTGAGTTTTTAATAATATTTCTTTTTGCATTGCACCTCTTTGAAATATTGAAGATAGAGATCATTTCTGTACTCTAATTCAATCAGAATGTCTCTAAAATAGCAGCATCTGATAAGCTCTTTTTTTTGTTAATAGCAGTTGGCACCTTACACAAGTTTAGTAATAAAACAAAATTTAATGAGATTGTTGTGCGTTGCTGTGCTTAACCTGATTATCTCTCAGATTTCTGTTCTGAAAGAGGTCAGTAACGTGCAGCAAAAGACCTTTTAAGTTAGTATGCGATACCTCTCTCTATCTCAGGATATAGTATACAACAGAGTTACCTTTCCTGAAACTTGGCTTCTCTATGAACAGAAACTTTCTTTACAAGAAACTGATTTATTAAGGACACTATTCCCATAGCATATTTTCAGTGTGTCTGTCTAGCACAAGTCAGATGATTCTTTAGAGCTTATTTTACACCTGGCTGTAAATACTAGTTGAGGGACTGGTGGTGTTACAGCTGTATCTCTGGCGATCTAGCCTCCTTGGTAGGCAAATCACTAGTACCCTGTGGGTGAGCTGGTTCTTGTCTATGTCTCAGTCCACAGCTCCAAAAGTTCTGGTCATAACTTACAACCCTTGTGGTAGCCTTCACACTTTGTATGGTTTCTATGTGGGTTGTAGCTTTGGAAGGTTAGTTTGCCACTTGAGAGAGAGATCATGGCTTTAGTTGCTGCTTAAGAGAATTCCATAGGGTTACTGTGAGTCTACAGCTTGTTTCCCAGCCTCCATAATTCTCATCTTTGTTCTTCTAAAGTAGCAATGGTGAAAAGGTTTTCTAGCTGGTTTCAGTAAAGCAACATGTAGCAGAAGGACTTTTTTGAAAGTTTTTTTTTTTTTTTGAATTCTTTCAGCTTCCTGAGTAAGAAAAGGGTTGCTAATAAGGTGTCTGGTATTCATAATGCAAAGGTAGTTTTTTATATTGCTATCTTGACCTTTTACTCCACACTCCTTAAACTGGCTTTTAAATCTATTCTGGGCAAAACTGTCTTGCACCCCCTTTAAATATCTTGCCTCTTCTGATGGTGTTTCATGGAGTGGAGTTTGGCACTTCAGCTTCTCATCATGCTTTACCTTTTTATCGCATCTTCATTGAGTATTATCCTGGTGTGAGACCACTGTAGAATTTGTCATGAAACAACATAATAAAAAAATACTTTCTGTGGAATTTGAGTGCTGTACTGATTAAGAGACTTTAAAATAGTATGCTTTTGAATTTGGAACCATAATATAGAGCATTATTTAGTGAAGAGCTAAGACTTAGCAATTCAACATCATGTACTTCCTTTTTTTGTCTAAACAACGTGTGTTTTTAAATCACTGCATCCTCTGTTTTCTTTGTGGTGTGATCTAGGGTTTCTTTTACCCTTATAAACTTCCCATCTTTTATGTACTGGATGCTTAGTGAAGTGACAGTATTAATGAAGTGCAAAAGCTAACTTACTATATTTTGTGTGAATTTAGCCTGGCATCCACTCAAGTGAGGAGAATTAATCTTGGATATATGATGGTATATAATAGTATTGCACTTGGGAGCAGTACAGTTAAAATTCTCTTTTATTTAATTACCGTGACAAAGAAAAGAGTGGTCTCCCTTTTCAGATGGTTACATCTTGAAATCTTCATGCATATAGATAGGAGCATAATGCTGCCATTGGGACTGAGAAATTGGGACATGGTAAATACAGTGTTGGTGCAGAGAAAATAAATATTTTAATACTAAATTTTCCATTTACTATTTGAAGATGGAGAGGAGTGGATCAAAGTATATAGCATTGGGAAGGATGCAGAAGTGGAGACAAGAAGAAATAGTTTAGAAAAGCATAATAGCTTGTAATTAAAAATGGCAGGGAAGGATATTTGGTACATAATTCTGGGACCTTTTTCATGAAAGATTTTAGAATCAGTAGGAAAAGACACGACCAACTCCCTTCACTCTAACAAGGAGAAAAGAGTTGCAGTCTCTTACAGTCTTAAGACAAAATAGATCTTGCAACTAGATCATCCACAGTTTTGCAGACTTGTACACAGACATAATAGCCAATGGGAGTTTTGACTTTTGATGCTTAAACAGATTCTGTATTAAGCATTATTTAATTCTAAATTCCACTTGACTGAGAATACACAAGATATCCCAAAACACTGATACAGAGGTTGTTTTAATACAGCACAGCTGCAAGCCCTTTTCATAGTTCTATAACAGTTTAAGTCACAAGGTATCAGTAGATAATTTGGACTGAGAGAGCTGTTAATACCCTGTTATTTAATGATAGTTGAAATAAAAGAAGACACTGCCCAAACTACAGGCCTGTATGACAAGGCTAGCATGAGAGCTGAGCCAAATGTTTTCTGGAATCTGTAAGACCTTGCTGGCTATTAAGTTTTGAAAAGATATGCCAAAAGTTAGACTTATTCTCAGCTTTTATGGTTCATTAAGGACTGAACTAAGTAGTCATGGTGCAGCTAATGCTTGAGAACTGCAGAAGAGGAGTGAATCGATTGGATCCACTATGTCCAAATATTCCTTACTACATAAGAAAACACTTTCTCCCATCCACTCTCTCAAAAAAGCTGAAAATAAGATGAAATGTTAAGATAAAAACAAAATAATAAAACCAAAGCTATTTCTTTTTGAGATGTTTAGGAACATACTGTATGTAACTTAGTATTCTGTGTTTTCTTCTGAATTGATCTGAATAGTAATTGTAATGTCTGAAAAAATTAATGACACTAATTGTTCTAAGTTATTTACCCAAGAATAGTGTTTTCTGATAATCATCCCATAATATGTTACTACTGCCACTTTATAAGCTTTTTATTGGATTATTACACACCATAATTGTTATTGAAATATAACACTTAGATAATTTGCTCCATGGGAGTGTTCATAGTAGTGCTGGTAATAATTAAGCAAACTGGAACAATTGCATTAATCCAGTCTTTTTAATGCAATTGCTGTATTTGAAAGTTATATAATTTGACTYGTCAATCTCCTAAAAAAAATTGTATGCAATAGAAAAATAGTGAAAAAGTCAGAACTTCAAACCAAAATTGAAGTTTTAATGTGTTATGTCTTCCAAAGGTGGTGTTTGATAGCCTACTTGTAAGAAAAGTAAGTCAGTTTCCTTAGTGCATGGGTTTTGTGAAATGTTTATTTTTCAACATGGGAATTATTAGACAGAGCTGCATTCCAGACAGCTGGGCAGATGGTTCTTTCTTTTCAAATTGGGTTGTGCCAACAAAAAGAGACAGCTATACAAATGTTAACCCCTAAGGGATAGAACAATCTCTGTCAATCTCTTTTCCCCCGAGGACTGTCTGTTTCAAAAGAAAAGCCAAATAACAATTTTGATCTAATTACTGAAAAATATTCCATTTTTAAAATGTATGTTTTCAAACTGTGTCTCCTTTCAAAAATACCCATGTATAGAAACAGAATGCTGCTGACTGGCTGGTGTTTAACATGTGGTTGTGTAGATAACGAAGCATGAAAAAACAAATTTGCCTCAGGTCAAGTAAGTATCAATGGCACCATCATGAAGATGCTAGCATATATTTAAGAGAAGTCGTTCATAATTTGTTGCAAACTTGACTTTTTTTTGCCTGTGATGGAAGTAG
Organism: Apteryx rowi; assembly: GCF_003343035.1. NCBI lineage: Eukaryota > Metazoa > Chordata > Aves > Apterygiformes > Apterygidae > Apteryx > Apteryx rowi. The sequence continues at coordinate 3,250,702 of NW_020450871.1, read as the reverse complement.
AAGTATGTTCTGGTCTTACAATTACTTTGTTCTCATATATTTTATCAAGATTGGAAGTTTAAGCCTGTTGCCTGCAAGTAACTACTTTCGGCAATAAACCTAGAAACTTGATGATCTTGGAAGAAGTATTTTGGGAATTACAGGACATTATCCAAGTTACTTCTGAGTGTTGGGATTTAGTTTTCCTTGTAAGGTAGTAATGTAAAAAGAAAACTGTTATGCTTTAAGGTTCTTTGGCCTTTAAAGTCTAAGATACTGTTCTGTGCTCAGTGAGATGAATTTTATCCTTGTTTCTATTTCTGCAAATAAGAAAACAAGCTTCTTTAGAAATGAATTTTTAGGAGGGCTTTTATTTAGGTAATAGAAGCTTGATAAACAGGTGTAGAAAGGACATGATGTTTTTGTGAAAGAAAGCCTGAGATAATAACTCTCCTTCTGTCTGTACTGTTTGACTTCTTTTGTCAAATAGGATAAGAGAGGAAAATAATTCAGACATAGGTTGATGCAAAATTTAGTGGTTCTGAACAACATTTTGTATATAGCAGTGAAAAATGAATAAATTAGACTGGTTCTTGTTTTCAATGCACACCCATTTGGGATGGAGATAAGCTAGCTGTAGCACACTTGGTGAATGTTAGTAGTAGTGAGTCTTGAGTGCCCCACCTTAGGTAAAGTAAAAGTAACTTTTAAGCAAATCATTCTGTTAAAAAAACAAAACAGTAATTCTTGGTTTAGCTTACAGTTTTGGACAATAATTCTGAATGTGCGCGTGCTCCATATGTTTGCATTTTAGTACCTTTTCTTCTGCTTCCAATGTGGATCTGTCTTTCTGCAGGTGCTTAGAGTTTCCCCCCCAAAAAGGAAATCTCCGTGCTGTGCTGTCTTAAGACAGCATTGATATTTCATGTCTTCACTTCTAATTTCTCTGTTGTGGAAGAGTAAGCTTGATACTTTTTCATGTACTCTCTGATCTGTGTTGCCAGTGATTTTCCTAAATTAATTTGATTTATTTTCGTGATCAGAAGGAGAGGGGGGAAAAAAAAGTACTATATAAGGAGATATAACAAAATTTGATCTCCTAAATTTTTTTTTCCACTTTGGCGAAGTCAGTCCTTTCTTTTTGATCTCATTGTGTATTAGTGAAATAGCAGCCAGCCAGAGAAAGGAAAGTAAGTTTTGTATTTAAAGTCAAACTCAAGACACCATAATTCTGTAAAAAGTACTGTCACTTCTTATGCCTGCAGGTGAGATTCCTGTGAGTCAGAGTGGAAGTGAAAATATATATGCTTAAATGAGGGTATCATGATCCAAAAACTTTACCTACTTAAAAGTAAAGCTTTTTTTTTTCTATATTGGTAAGCCAGTATTAACAAACAACTAGGAAAGTATTCAGCCTTTTTTTCCCCTTAGTTCTCATGCTTTTTTTAAAAAATAGCTTTTATAAAAGATTTCTTTTTTTCTTTCCAGAATAGCCAGGTACAGACAGTCTTAAAAATGCTAGTTTTAATTTAAGGTTAACAAGAAATTCAAGCAATGCATCAGCCTCCCAGAAGACAAGTATCTCAAATACATTTATAGTGAGTTAAAGTGACTGTTAGTACACTGTAAGTAGAGTAGTTCTGAACCTTTTTAATCTGCATATTTTTAATTTACTTTAGCACAAAATGAATCCTAAGAGTTCCATCAGCTGGTTTCCAGTTTTATCTGGTTATGTTAGTTTTAACTGTGTATTTATGTTTAATGTTAGACACATCATAAATAGTAATAGATTTGTTCTGCTAGCAAATATTTCAAGTTAAAATGTTTGCATTTTGGATGTGATTGTTCTCTTTTGAATCCATAGGAACAATTATGCATCTTAATCTTACATGCTAGAGAAATTTGTGAGCATGAATAAAATGGAATTTAATATAAAACATACTATAGAAAATTCTCTTATTTTTCACATACCCCAGTAGTCTTAAACGACTAACATTCAGTGACTTGTTTCTTATATTGGAGACTGGTTGACTGTTTGTATTCTAATTTTTCTTTAAAAGCAGGCCAAGCTAACGTTGTTTGGCCTGTCTGCTGATTTCTTTATTGCAAAAAATATTCCTGCAGACTGCTCATCAGGCGGTTATGATAGCATGTTCTGAGTATGAATAGCTTGTGTTTATAGGAACTAGTAGCCATCCCACTGTATTGCTTTCATGTTTTTGTTGTGATACACCTTGGCTACACCTTTTGGCTGTGAAAGTGCTTTTTTACAATCAAATTGACAACTCCCGTACACTTAATCTTTCTCTCCTGGTGTCAGTCTACAGTACGATAAAATAAAACATGTCAGATGGAATGACACAAGGTGGTAAACTTAATTTATGTAGTGCTTTTCACTTCAAACTGTTAAATCATTGTTTTTATGCTATGATGCTGCAAATATGGGAATCACTTTGGTTGCTGTTGAAGTAGAATTTAGGCCAATTTACTAGTGAGCTAGGTTGGGGTGGGGCAGTGTACAGAAATTGAGTTGGCATGTATTTTTGTAGTTTAGGGTAGGGTAATTTTTGGGTTAAAAAGCTGTTTCTTAACTTTTTGAGACCTCATTTAAGGACTTGCTTATAGCTTTTTGTTTTATCCAAAGCAATGGAAATGCTCTTAAATTACTTGGTCTTGACTCAGTCCTCAGACCAATTAGAAGTGAGAACTTTTTTTTCCTTCAGACCTTTAGTTAAATGTAATCAGTGAGCATATATGCTTAAAGTTCTAATCACATTATTTTGGCAAATGTGTATGTCCTTTTTTTAATGGTGATTTCTCTTTTACCTGTCATTTAATAAAGCTTTTTTAATTCCCTAAACATGCCATGTACTAATTCTAAATGCGTGATTAATTATGCAACCATGTAAAAGCTTTTCTTTAGGATTAATTGCAGAAATTACTGTAGCCTTGAAATGTTAATACTTGCCAGGCGTTTCTGATTCATCAAGCACACAAACAGAAAACATTATTTGGACTGTATTGGACAAATTAGTTTGATCTATAACTGAAACAGTAAAGAAGTACCTTTTCCATGATACACCTAAACTTTTTGGTTCAATTAAGTTGGTTCCAGATCACATTATCCTTTGTTAACCTTCAGTTGCCTGGTGAGTGGATAATAATTGAAATTATCTTCTTCAGTGTAAGTTTTGATCCTGTTTTATTTTCTTAAAATCTGGGCACTCTTTCTTTGTACAAGTTCTTTAAAGCAAGATTTGACTAAACTTGAGCAGACTGTGGCAGGAAAGGAGATCAATTCAAATCATATGTAAGCTTCTGCCGTTTTACAAACTTCCTTTGGACTTCTATTAATGTTCATTCTTTCAGGTTCTCCATTAGTTTTAGTGCTTTTTACAGCATCAGACAAAGTAATTTAAGAATTACTTAATTGTTCTCTTGCTTTTGTAGCCTTTTTAGTTAGTTGTTTTTGTCCCACCATGTAACATGCGCACACGCTGACAGGTCCCTAGAGCAATACTGACGTCTCCACAGTTTGAAAAGATACAGTCTTGGTTGCCAGTGCCTTTAGAGCAGATTGCTCTCTTGCTTGGATTTTACAAGTAGTAGTAAATGACTATGCCAAGAGGTGATAAAAATATGTTAAACAGTCAACTATTGTGGTAGCAACTGGTAGTTAACTGGATAGTAAAATAGAACTTGTGTTGATTTTTCTCACATCTGAGCACAATGTGGAATTGGGACTGTTGCTTAGAAAACCTTACACTGTACTTCTGAATGGAGGGAAATGTAGTTTACCTAATGACTTCACTGGCAAGTAAGTTAGCAGAAAAGCTAGAAAAATTACCTTCCAGGGCATTATTTTTCTGTACAACTCTCCCTGCCCTTTAACTTTCAGTGAGGGAGAAGAGTTTCTCAATTAATAAAGCTTCACTTTAAGTGAAGTAAAGTTTGCATCTTCTGCAAATGTCATCTTGTGCTGAATTTCTGGAGTTTTGACGTTACATGGAGAAACATTTTTGGGGAGAGAGAAACTTCTGACTTCAGCCTGTCCTCTGAAATGTTAATGGTGGAAGCAATGCTGTTTCTGAGCAACAGTTGACCCCTTAAAATACATCTGCTGGGGGGTGGGTGGGAAAAGGAGGAATTCCAATGGAAATATCTTGTGGAGAGGCTAGACACATCAGAAAATACCATGGGAGTAAGTGAAGGTGTCAGTTCTAATAGCACTTCCGTTTCACTGGCTCCAGGTCCTTATACTTGCTTCTGATGTTTATGCTGGAGACACTGGATGAGGAAGTGGATATTGTATTGAGCTATTCCTTGAATGAATAGCTTATGGTCATATTCTTTGAGGACACAGTCCTCAATTATCTATGCGACCTTCTGGTTTATTCCTGAATAAAGCATCTGAATTCTGCATGTTGCCCTCTGGGTGTTTCATCAAATATAAGAAATATAAAAAGAAATTAAATTGTTAATAAGCATATCAGTAGTCTAAGGAAAAACAAACAAAAAAGCCCCTAAAAGAAGATAAAGCAATTCAGAAGCCTAGGCAAAGGAGTTCAAAAAGTGTGGTTATAAAGAGTTTTCCTTCCCTCTTTCTCTGAAAAGTTTTTTCTGTTTCAGTGCAGTATTGCAAAATTCAAATTCTAAGTGAGGTTACCAGAGCAAAAAGAGTTGATTTATTAGTTTAATATTAAAAATAGCACAAGTTTCAAAGTGAAAACACTTGTTTTATTCAAGTAACAAAATTAGATGCAACTGTTAAATCTTAGTGAAAAATAGTGGTATTTGCAGAGAGAAAGATTCCCTCTGAAGAGTGCAATCTGACAAGAAAATTAATGCATCCCTGAGAAGGATTCATGAGACTTTGGCAGAAAAGTGCCTTGAAAAAGGGAAATCTTAAGAAGACACTTCATTTGCAGGCAGTGAATCTATTCAACTAGGCTGAGTGCTTTGTTCTTGCAATCAGAGCAATCCTTAGAAGAAACTAAGAGTAAAGGAAAAATTCACTGAGTACAGAACAATCTCACTAGGCAGTCGTTTTCCTTTCTGAAGTGTTTGAGTGTACAATCAGGCAGCGAAGAGCCCAAGAAATATACTTTTGATCAACAGAAACACAGAAAAGGTATCTGAAACTTCTTGCCTGTTTCCTACCAATTTTTGTTCCCTTCTTTTTGGTCAATAGAAGACAGGCATCAGCTCTCAGCTGTGGAGTTTCATTGTGCTAGTGTGTAGCAAGTAGAGGCTCAGAACCTCCGTAGAACACGTGCAAACATCATGGTCAACCAGGAATCCCAAATGCAGTGCTACATCCTGATTTTTTTTTTTTCAAGGATGTAGTATCTCGCCTCATTTAGGAGTTCTGAATGCTGCAGGCCTCTGAACCTAAAGTAAAATGAAGATGTGTAGCCCAAAGGAATATTGTTATAAAGATCCTTTGGGTATGGTAGGAACCATAGTATTTGATTAAAAWCCTCCAATATTACATAAATCTATGGTTATTTGAAGGTGACATTGAATAAAAGACAAACATCTTAGTGCTTTTTAGTAAGTCATTTAGTTTTATGTTGGTGTAAGTTAAATGAAAATTTATATCCCAAAGCTGTTTTAAGATGCAAGAAGGGGGTCCAATATTTGGGTATAGTGCAACTGTGTTAAATTATTAAAGTGTTTGTTATAAAATTGAGTAGTTACAGATTCATGGGATATCACATTGCTAATTATCTGCTGTAAGTGTACTTCTTATTCTAAGATAATGAAATAGATTTTGTTTGCCTTAGCATTCTTTACATTTATGAATATATATATATATGTATAAATGAATAGAAGTGATCAGCTTTCACAAGGACGGTGAAGAGGCTWTGATAGCATTGCTTCAGGAACCTCAGGTTTACATAAACATTAGTTGATAGTATATAGTTTAAAAAATGACTTAGGCTGGCGTTGGGGGGGGAATCAGATTTCAAAGGTATAAGAACTTTAAAATCTAGAATCAACAGTAGGTGCTTCTTCTGAACTTAGTATTCATTTTTCTTCAGTCATAGTCCTAACTCAATATGTTAAATGTCATTGAATTATTGCTGCCCATGATATACCAACGCTCAACACATTGTTGGTCTTCAAAGGAAGATTCCAGGGTCTCTTTATAAGAATTTATTTGTTTATATATTTWTATATATATATATTTAAAATCATTCTTTTCAGTCTGAAGTGATGGAGAATGCTTTGTTTTGCTTAAACGATTCTTTGACTCTTGTACAAAGAGTCGTCACTGGCTAGCAAGTGCTCTACATGATAGTATGCTGAAAGCATAAGTAAAAACATGACTGTTTGTAAATGTTAGTAATATATGAATTATGCATTTTATTGTTAAGTGGGTGAGGCAAAAGGCAGAAGGAATGGAGAGGATCTGATCTGGTTATATTTGTCGCACAAAGGAATTGGAAACAAAATGAGCAGATGTAGGCAAACTGAAAGGTCATGGGATAAAGATAAACTAAGTTTAGAATATATTGCTTTTCAGCAATATATTTTAGAGTATCTACTGGAAGAAAACGTTGGTTGTTTAGTTGGTTGTTGGTTGTTAGTATCTAGTAACTTTACTATATTTCAAAATAATTTGTGAAGTGATTCTAGAGGTCAGTCTCTGTTTGCACTATCTGCTTAATAAATGTTCCTTAGAGGTACATCATATTAGTGTTTATTTTAATTAGTGAAAAAACATGGAAGGAGTGTGTGTGTTAAGCCTACTTACCTATCATATTTTTATCTTAACTTTAAATCAGCAATATAACCAAAGAAACCTAAGAAGGCAATCTTCAACCTTTCTGAATTCTATTAGTGTCTTATTTTGGGGGACAAAAGCCAACATATAAATAGGTGGAAATTAACTGTATTGCTTTGTCTGATCATCTAAACAGATATTGAGAAAGCTGGAGTATGCAATTTTTTTAATCAGAAAAATTGCTACCAACATAATTTTATACTTCAGTAGACAAAATGCCCAATAGTAAATCATTGACCTTTACTTTCTCAGGCTAATGTCTGGGTAGTCAATACTTAAATAATTACAAGTTTACGATAATTAAAATTTCTTACAATTATTTTAGTATTACCTCAATGATTTTTTTTATCCCTGTGAGGAAAAAAGCCTGTTTAAAATCTATAATTTAAATTGCTGCTATGTTATAAAGAAAGAAAAGACAGTGTTCTTTCTTTCTAACCAACACCTTTTTTGCTCCCCAGTGAATTTAGGTTGTGTAGATATTGTTGAAAAATGGCATTTTAAATATGTAAAGGCAGGATCTCAACAGGCTTGGTTTTCTTGGGACTTCTTTCAGTTTTATCAGATCTTCCCTTTCAGTTCTTTAATGGGAGGGGAAGGGGGGGACACAACAACAGCCCCCTACCTGCACCCCCCACCCCACTGTGAGTAACCTCTGGGGCCTGTCATAGGCCACTTGGCCGGTTGTGAGGGGTCGGGACCTGCCCTCCTGTTGCTGCTCAGCGGCTGAGTGTTTGCACAGTGTTTCTGACCTAGAATGTGTGAAACGGTCAGTTTTCAAATGTTAGCACTTAATTCGGATTGCATAAATAATCCCTAGTGTTATGGCCAAGTGTGTCTGTATGCATCAGGGTGGAGCACTGGAAAGCGTGGGTTTGTTTTGTTTTGTTTTGTTTTTTAATGTGCTGTTTACCCCTTACTGATAGACAGTGTCATCTTTCAGCAGGTATTTGCTATACTGAATAATTCCAGACTTTTTTTTTAAGCTGTATGACTATGTGAAAGGCTAAGTAGCTTGCTACATTTTGTAGCATTAAGTAGCATTAAGTACTGACACACTCTGTGGTTTTTTGACTCATATGGTTCTTGACAGAAGTACTTCTGCTCTTCTATGTTTCAATAGTTGTTTTAGTTCAACTGCAGAATGTTATAGAAAATGTCATAGTTGTTTTTGATAGCTGGAAAAATCTTGCCAGTGTTTTGAACATTTTCCAAAACTTGCATAGTACGTCAGAGATCACTTCAGCCAAAGCTTAGTCTGGGGAATGCACTTCCAGATCCATTTTATAATTCTCCTAACAATTTAGATTTAAATTCCTATCATCACTACCATTTCAAGGGGTGTTAGATACTACACCTATGCTAGTATGTAATCCTAGCAAGACACTTGGGAGAATGGTAGGCAAGAGGAAGGGAGAAAGTCATCAAGAGAAGATACAACTTTTTTTTAATAATGTAGCTGCTACTGATATTCCCCAAATGAGCTGAGCTGGAAGCAACTGTTGTGTTTGTAATTCTCTGTTAACAGCATCCAGTGAGACTGGTGCTTGAGTCGTGGGGTGGGGAGTGGGTACAAAAGGGCACAGCACTGACTCGTTCAGAGCGGGAGCATCCRGGACAGTACTTTCCTTCACTCATCTTTTCTGCCACCTAGTAGTGAGTGTATTGGTTTTTACCTCTTTGTCAGAATAGGTAACTCTCCTTATTTTTGTCATCTTTCCTGTTTCTAGAACATTCTAATATACAGACATTCACTTTCCCAAAGAAAATCTGTGTAGCCATTCCTATTATTTTCACTGTCTTCAAGACATTTAGTGGAATCCAAGTAGTCTGTGGCACTGTATTGCCAATGATGTTTTTATCCATGCTAGCTAGATTGAAGGTAACATAGTACTCATAGGGGTTCCACAATCCGGCTTTATTTTCTTGTGAAGATATTCCTAATCCTCTTTCCTTAAGGCCACATTATGTATTAAGAGGAAMAACCATACCATAATTTAATAAACTTTAGTATCACACTTTTAGAAAGCCAGTCTTAACATTTCTGAGCTCTTCTTTGCAGAAGTGCCATTAGAATCTGAGGTTGTTAAGTTTTATCCAAGTTGATGTATATCTATCATTGAAGCTACTTCTACTGCTCTTAAACTTTGTTTTTGTTAACCTTTCTAACATCCATTACTCCCATTAGGGAGCCATATTGCATCTTCTATAGAATGATTTTATGCAATAGCAAATTTCATACTGAAATGCAGCTACTTTTTTTTTTTTTTTCCCCTCCATAGATCCCAAGGCAAAATTTCACTCTGAAGTTGCCGTATATAAATAAATGACCTTCCTGGCACTCCCCCCCCCCCCCCCCCCCCCCCGAAAAAAAAGAAAAAGAAAAGGCACAAAAACCTCGTTATTTGTTTCCTGGCTGCTTCTAATCTTTAAATGTAATCTCATTGAATTCTCTCAAATTAATATTCTATTAATATTCTCTGCCATAGAACCAGATAGCAAGGGGTATGATCTGTACATAATTTTGTACTCAGCTTCTTAGTTGTTTCTGAAAACAATGTTAAGTACAAGACTTTGTTCTTCAGTTTTACTATATGATGTGCTAAATTAAAATGTTCATAGAGAGATCAAATTTAGATGAATACTTTCTCTGGATTCCTTCACCCTTACTTAGATATGTTGACTGCTCTAGAGCCTTGAAAGGACTTAATTCACCTTTTGAGCAGGCACTAATTCTCAGAAAACAAATTTGGCAGGTAAGGATAAATTTAACTTTACTATATTAACCTTATAGGGTCAAAGTCTTGCTGGTGTAAATATAAGGCTATTTGTGATCAGGATTTCTTAGAAAGAAAGAGAAGGACATGCTGATTCTTCCCCCGCTGATATTTCTGGACTGGCAGCCTGGACACAGCTACTCCTTGGTGATCGCGGTGGGAATGCTGYGGAATGCAGCATGCCAGGCAGCCCCGTGCATGGTGGCTGTGCTTGTTGGAAAAGCTGCGTTTACTTCTGGGCATCACTGCATAGTTTGTGCATCTTCAGTATTTGTTATGTAGGAAGACTGATATTCTGCGACCTGTTCTATAGACTCCTGCCTATATTTGAGTCATGCATACTCAACAAGTTCAAAATTTCTTGGAAGCATCAAAATTATCACGTGTTCTGTGTGGAAGATATGTACATCTTTGTCTGGAAGACTGTGTAGCTTAATGGAGCCAGCTGTGCTGTATCATCTAAGTATATGGCCCATGGCCCCACATACTTTACATCTTAAATTGTTAATCAAGGTGAAAGATTGCTATGGGTCATGGAAGACTTCTGTAGAAATGAAATATAATTTTACTAACCATAAGCTGGAACACAAAAGAGACCATATAGTACTCCTATGAAAATGTTGGGTCTGAGCCTCCAGCTAGTTTGTAACTATTCCATTAAGTATGTTTTAAAGGATGGTGTTTGCGTTACTGAAACATTTAGGAATTACAGAAGCTGTGGATGGTTAGTGCTGTGCAAAGTTTTCACAATTAATGCCCAGAACTATAAATAAAACCACAATAAAATATGTGAATAGCTTTGTAGGGATTGGTACATTATGAGCCTTTTAAATATTAAAATATAAAATTTTGTGTTCCTACTTTTATAGAAAATTCTAATCATATTGTTTAATTATTTTTTGTTACTTAAAAATATTAACATTCTCTAAAAATCTCGCCCATTGTAGAAAGTAAAACTGATGAACATTAGTGTGGTAACAATCTTTTTTTTAATAATGTAGAAATTTCAGGAAAATGTTTCACATACTGTAATTAATTCCTTATGGCTTTTATTATTTTTTTGTTTGTAGGAGAAGTTAGTTTTAAAGCAGGCATGTGTGTGGAAAGAAGAATAAAAAAACAAATATTAGAAGGTAAAATTTTCTTTAGGAGGCCTTTCCTTCTAGTGCCCCTTTTTGTTCAGGTGCTGCATACATACAGGTATTTTGTCTCTTGAGAGAGAGATAAGAATGTATTTCTAGTAGCAAAAGTAAATGGGAAAAGTGTTGCTTTTTTTTTTAACCTGGAAATAATTGACAAAATGTAAAAATGTTGGTCAATGTTGTGTTTTTTTAATCAGTAATTCTGCTGTAAGTTGGACTCAACAGTAATAATGGCTTATGATATTATCCTTGCTGCTTATTTCTACCCTCACTCACCTTGTCACCTTAGATGTGTTCCTATAGCTATTTCTGGGAGTACACTTTGAACTGAATCAGGGAGCTGATTTGTTTTAATCATTCCTTTTTTAAACCTGGATTAGTTCCCGAGTCGCATGCACAATGCAGCCCTACAAGCAGTTGTGCAGTGCAAGTGAAGGGCACAGTGGGGACAAGATGAGCAGTAGAGTAGGAGGAATGGAAAATCCTTCAGTCGGCATTGCTACGGAGGAAAAGGTATGTGGAAACATCCTGTTTTAAAAATCCACTGGTTCTTTCAGTATTTATGGGTTCTGTAAGCTAATTCCCAAGACTGCAATACATACTGTGTAAAACAGGAATTGCCCATTATTAAGATGGTACAAGGGGCAGCTTTTTTGCACTGTTGTGGTCAAATGCAAAAACAGTAACYGTAGGGCAGTATTCCCTCCCCCTGCCCCCCCCCCCACAAAAATACCCCATACCCTGTTTGTTGATTACAGTGATGATTCAAAAACTTATGATAGCTTAAAACAACTTTTTTTTTTTTAATGGAGATTCATAATAAATACAATTAAGTAACAGTGTGGCTTGAACATTGTGAGGGCCTTAGAGCTATCAGCYTCTGAGAGACTAATACACAGGTGAGCCACATCTTAATCATAATTATCAGTTAAGTGTGATAAAATGAGCTGTATTTGACATAACATGGGAGGCTGAGTTAGTTGCTATATAGTTAATGCTTTAAATTGGAGTGCTTTCAGTACCTTAGTCTGTCAATGTTTTCAGTACCTTTGCATACCTAAAAGTGAAATCCAATATTAATTTTATGGGTAGAAAAGCCTAAACTAAACAGTGGTAATTCTACCAAATGTTTGTATGACTTTTTGCAATTTTCTCTTATAGTTTCCTGAAGTAAGGTTGAATGTTTTGTGGAAATTGCCAGGAGGTTGTTGTTAAGCTGTGACAAAGAGGCTGTAAAGGTCATATATAAAATGCAATTATATTTCCCCAAATGAAACAATAGTAATGCCCTGGGAAAGCAAAGTACTTTGAAGTGTGTGCATATATACATATTCTAATGTGGCGTGATTTGTGAGGACAGTTCAGATTTTTACAGGAATCATGTGTATTATTTTTATTCTTAATTAAGCTGTTTCTTTCCACTCTGGTCTGGTCTTTAAATATAGCAGGTTCAAAATTTAGATCTACAACAATCTATTTGATGGATTATGCTGGATGTTCCAGGAAATGTAAAATAAATGTGACTAATATCTTGGCAAAAAGTATCCTAACTTTTCCCTTTATCATCAGTTGTACTTTGCATTTTGAAAAAACACCTTTTAAGAAGAGAAGAGTCTAAAAACATTTACCAAACCAATGCAAAATTTATTTATTTATTTTTATTTTTTTAGAAAAAGATGCTTAGTGCACTAATTAATAATATAGTAGGTTTTCAGCTTGTGGTATTGGGGATATTTAGCCAAGGCATAATGTAGAACAGCTTGGTGATTGTATTATTAGTCTGGTAAATTCTGATGACAAACTTTAAATTTATGAACAAAAGCCAAAAGTAACTTATGCTAGGAATGATTAATCGATGTGTAGAGAGAAGGACATCTGCAAATGAAAAACCTCTATTTACTGGCAGACTTCTCTTCTTTTTAAGAAGCTACCCTGTCTTATAGTGTCCATCTAGCATATTATTGCACGCAATCCATATTTAAAAAAATGTTTTGAGTAAAAGGCCTGGGCTAAACTGCATTTTGGAAGGTTCCTGGGAGAGAGCCCTGCGGCTTCATCCGTGTTCTCATGTTAGCTTAGACCTTGGGCGTATATTTTGGCACAAACTCCTTTGTTTTCTGTACTGCTTATATGTTGGCTTACTTCTTGTTTATACTCTGGAGCAAGTCAGGTGTCTTCCAGACTGGGAAACATAGACCAAGGGAGAGGACTGGTTTGCACTCATGGTCTGCCTCTACAAATAGAAGGAAGAAAACTGGCTGTAATCACTTGGTTGTGTTTTTTCTTAATTTAAAAAAAAGGGGGGGGTGTGAGAGAGAGAGAGCCCAAGCTTGAGCAGAGCTATTACAGGTAGTACAGGTGGAGAGAGATTAGGGTTCCATAGCTGAAGACTCTTCATGTATGTAAACAGCAGTCACTGAAGTTTCTTTTATAACTGGATCATCTGTGCTTAGAAATGGCAAATTGAACGGTGAAAMCCCCAAATTGGGTAGAAAAGTGCTAGTGGTCATGGGATGTGTGTGGTGTGTGTTTTTCTTTTACATATATAGACTCAGAGGGACTATTGCCTGGTTCACAGCAGTATTTAAATGTGTACTTAAGACCAGCTTTGGAATTCGGAGGAAGTAAAAGCACTTTACCCTTCTAAATGGATCCCTTGCCCTTCAGGACTGTTCCTACTGGAGCAGAGTGGCTTCTTTCCAGCTTGCCCCTCCTCCCCCCCATTTTTGAGGAAGCAAACTGCTCTACAGGGGCTTCTAGAATATGTATCATATCCCAAATTAGAGCCTTGTACTGAAGGTTCATTCCTGTCATGTGCCTCAGTATCACCCATGACAGTATGTACCAAGCCGGACTCGGACYGGGACTGTGTCTAAAGCTGCCTTTGTCCTGCTGAAATCAACTGAACGTAAACACTTTACTAAAGGCTTTGCTCAACAGGAATGGATTTTGTGGCATGTTAAAGTATATGCTTAAGTGTTACTACCTTTTGCATCTTTAAAAATGTGTRTGTAAAAGGAATTCCTTGGGAACTTTTAGTATGTTCTTTGCATAGTTATTTCTTTGTTCTATGATTTTATAATGTGTGGCAAAATCCCTTGTTTTGTGATTGTGGATGTTATGTGGAATGGTAACACAAGTTACAGAACTAATGAGGAAAACGAATCCTGGGCATAGCAAGCAAGTTCTGTTTGTGAACAAAGAGAGCTCAACTAAGCTTAACTAGCTTGTGAACTGAGATAGTTTAGTCAGTGAGGCACTGAATTATTTAAATACTTGTGTTCTAATATTTCATCTGAATCATGGAAACAATTTCTAAAACTGAATGGTTTTTATAAGTTCTCATAATATTAATGTTCATAGTATGGAAATTCATGAAACAATTTTTTTTTCATAGAACTGTCTGTAGTATAATTGAATATTCTTCTGTTCATTGCTAATTTCTAAAAGAAAGAATCTGTCTGATTTGCAGCTGCTTTGTAGCTAAGTGAAATTGGTCAAGAACACTACTAAATCAAATTGTAGGGTTTTTTGATTGAGTTTGCATGCGTTTTGGACAACTGAAAATAGTCGCCTAATTTGCAAGTCAGTAGAAAATTTCTCACAACCCAGTGCAGTTGTAGTGCAAACTTCAGTACAGCCTTAATTATTGAGTCACATAACATTTGCCATCAGATCCATTTGTCAGCTCCATTTGTTATGTGAAGTTACAGATGTCAGGAATTTGTACATGTCATCAGTTCATTTGTCATAGTTGTATGTTAATGTTAAAATCAAGTTGCTAACGTTGACATCTAAGTTGCCATCTTTAGGTTTCAGAGGCAATAAGAGTTCTCAATTTCATAGTGATCAATGTTGTGTCAATGATGCGTATTTAAGGAAGTCAACACTGGTTTATGTGCTTCACTTGTTGGTTTTCTTCAGAAATAAGTTGTGACGCACATGTAAAATAAAGGTTTTACAACTGTAATTTTTACCAGYGTGAAAGTTAACGGTAAGCCTCTAAGGAAGAGTATGGCTTTTCAGATTGCAACATGATAGGCACTTTTTATTTTCTTTTTTTTAAAGACTACCACAACTGTTTTCCTTGTAATGTGTAATTGTAAACATACATAACTATTACTGTTATTACATAATAAGCATATACACATTCAGACATTATATAAATAAGAAAGTCAGTAGCTAAGAATTACATGTTTCCTAGTTGTAGATTTAAGATTGCTCGCAGGCCATATTTCATGTATTGACACCTTGGGATAAGATATTATTCCAATTACAATTGAGGGTGTTGGAAAAATATTTTCAGTCGTGTTTTGAACAAGTGTTATGTTGCTCAAACGGAGGAAAAGTCAAGTAAATTAAGTAATTTGCATCCTTAAAATCCATAATGAGCTTAACTAAAATTTAACAAAAAAGTCTTATGTTTTGCTTTTTTCTTTGCTTTGTAACTTAGTTATGTGTGTGCAAGGGGAAGAAAGGTATTGAAATGGTATGAAGCTGAGAAGTGGCTTTGCAGACTGACAGTGTTTTTACGTGGCTGGGATCAATTACTGCAATATGAGCAACTGCACACATGGTAAATAGTCTGAATTTGACCGATCATGTAGTGTCTGAGTCTGTTAAATGTTGACATACTTATCACTTTATATTCACTTCCAATCAAAACAATTAAAAGTTACTTTAGTATTTTCAAAGACAAAGGTTTAGCTTGGTTAACTTCCTAATTTTGTTTGCCAAGTGTAAAAAAAAAAAAAAAAAAAAAAAAAAAGCTTTCAGCTTGAATATTTAATAATATATGGACAAATCAAATAGAGTTATTGTACTGTATTGTACTGTACAGTAGAATACTGTAGTATTCTGTGCCATTTTTTGTAATATGGGGAAGGGGTGCAGTTTCAGGTATCACCAGTAYGGTATAGAGCCCAGCTCATTAGGATAGTTATTAACTAGCCGACTGGATCGGCTAATCCTTGATCCAGTTCTGTCCTGGCTGCTGATGTAGCCACACTTCTTTGCAATGGGTGTGGAATCCATTTGAGTTTAATCCCATTTGTACTAAAGCTGATTTACTGCTGCTTCTCTTACCCTCCTTAACTTTTTTGTCTTTTTGAGGGCTGCAAAAAATAAAAGCAACTCTTGAAATGTGTTCTACAAAACATTTCCTAGTGTTAGAGGAAAGCAGGCCTGTCATCTTGTTTCAATTGCCCCCTCCCCCAATACATTTACTTTCCCACCCTTCAAGAGGTTTTTGTTATTGACCCTGGGATATTGTATAGTCAAAAATTGGATGGGGAATTGTCTTGGAAAATTGTCAGTAAGGTTTTTTTGGCTTCTTTTTGTCTTTTGTTTTTAATTTTGATTGATGTAGTAAGAGGGCCCCTGAGTGGGAATTCTATTCTGTGTATGTGTCAAGGCCCATCTCTGCTAGCAGCATAGGAGAGCAGATCAGACAGCTGAAGGAAAAAACAATTAGAAAATGGCACTTCAACTCAGCCAGCATGTAACTTTATCAAGGAGAAACTTTATTATTTTTCATTTTGTTTTAATCACAACAGTCCCCTCAAACATGGCAAAATGCCACTGGAACTTCCACAAACAACTATAAAGAGAAAAACAATCCATAGATAATTGCAATTTCTGTTTTCAAATGTGTTGTGTTGGTATGGAATTCCACTGAATATATGCAGCCGCTAACTCGGAGAGAGACACCTRGTATTCTTGAGGCCCTTGCTATACTGTGGGTCAGTGCCGATTAGACATGCCTCTTTGTGCAGCAGGACAGTTTAGGTCTACTGCCATGATACTGCTCCTACTGTCTTGTAGTAAACAACCCCGTAGAAGCAAACTCATATTTTGCTCATTTCCTCGTCTTCTGTTTTTCCTTTTGGAGTTGCATGCCACTTGAAAAYGTTTGTGGTATTCTCCTTGCCAGTTTTCTGGCTTAAATCTTATAGAAAAGTTTACAAGCGTTAGTATATTTAAAAAAGTGCACTGTTGTTGGATGTTCAGAAGGTAATTGGGAAGGTTCTGATCCTCAAGCAGTTTTTCCAAATTGTGGATTTTGAGGAATATTCTGTTCAGTGACCTGATTAGCTCTGTGCTGCCTAAAGGAAAAGAAAAGCCATATTTCTGTATGGATAATGTGAAGAATTTGTTCGTAATAAAAAATATGTATGATTTTATTCATTCAGCAGTGAACAAGTAGGGTTGAGGCAGTTTTGTGTGGCAGGAGGAGATGAAGGTGAACACAGAAATAAGAGTTCTTGGTCAGGTAGCCAAGTCTGAATAAATTGAGTAAGTTGCAAAGAATTATTAACGCATGAATGGAGTTATCTAGGAAAGATAATGACCAGACATGCAGCCATCAGCCAGCAGAGGGAATTCACTGTGATTTAACTTGGAAAAAAAGAACTGATGTGCTGGGAAATCCTGATRTGTACTTGACTGTCCAATGCAGTGGGAGAGATGAAATCCAGAACAGCTGGGGAGTGGGGGGGAAGGGCGATACTGCCAATACACGCATGCATGTACAGCTTGGTTTTCTTTCTAACGTAAGAACACTAAAATACTGTGTTTTAGTTGACAGATCATATTGGTTTGTTTTGGAAAATGTCCTAAGATGGGTAAACCTTTGTTCAGAATTCAGATTCTTTTGGGTTTGCCAGAAGAGCCAGAGAGAGGAACAACTGCTAAAGGCAAGCGCTTGGGCTTGCACAGCCCTTGCAGCAAACGTAGGCGTGGATCCCAGCTCTTAAGCTGTGCACACTGAGACGTGGGACCTCACAGAGCTGACGCAATCCCCCCCTTCCACTGTCCTGCAGTGAGACAGTGCAGGGAAAAAAGGTGCTGTTCCATCTGCAGTCTTTGTTCTTTGTTTATAAGTCTGAAATTAAAGCCTAGCACAGGGGAAAAAAAGAAACGGAAAAAGAAAACTGGCTGTAATTGTTAGGTATCCAGATCTTTTACAAGATTAGGGTGTTGACGGTCCATGATGGGGTGGGTGGATGGGGGAAATCCACAGTGATGGCGTGAACAAAGGAGACACTGCATGTTATTAACAGAAGAAATATCATTAGTGTACAAGTTATGTATGGCTTCATTACATTTTAAGTTTTAAATGTAAACTTAGAATATTTTAGTGTCTTATGACTTCTGTATTAAATCTATAATTTTCAAACTCCAGGGGGTACATTGAAYTGACATGTATAACTTCAAGTAAAACTTTAAACAAACAGGCTTAAAAATGGCTGGCTAGATCACGATTAGCTTTGTAGTGTGATAAACTGCCAGGACCTCCTGGATCTTTAGCCTCCTGGGAGGCTGAAGGGCATCACAGTGCAGACGGCTTCAACACCTTTCTGTTCTGTCTACATTTGGAACTCGTTAGTTCCTTTTAGAGCAGTATTTTTTTTAATGAAGATGAAACTCTTAGTTGTTAGTGAACCCTTACAGTTTTCTGTCTGTTTATTTTTGTGCATTTTAGTTTTATTACAAGTCTTGACAACCTGGTATTTATCTTCCGTTTGCTTAGGCTTCAGGTTCTATTTGAAATGATAGTTCTATTTGATTTGAAGGTATATTTTATCTTTTACAGTGCTTATTTTGTGGGATGAGAATGTGCAGGTTTGGAGTACCTTTACAGTTCATGTTGTTGCAATGATATCGTTTYTTCTTCATTTCATATGAAGGAAGGTCATGCTATTGCTGTGGCTTAAAAGCAATTRTGATGAAAAAAGTGAGTCACTGGAAGAGCTTCACTTTTCAAGTACCTTTTGTTTTCTTACTCGTATGCTGATGTTTTATAATGCTTATTGGAGGAATAGGCCAATCCCATTTCATATAAACACTGATATTTCTCTGTGGTTTTCGACTCTTAAAATTTGTGTGTGCTCACTAATGAACTGTTTTAATAAATTGGTAAGAGCTTAAAGCCTGGAAGCCCCTTTATTTCTTTTCCCTGTCCCTCTCATTTGTTTGTTTCTGCCCTAAAGTAGCAAGTATGTTAGTCTGTGTAGTCAGGTGGGATCGGAAGAACTGCGGGTCTGGCTGTTCCTTTGCAATACAGCTTCGTCTAGTTTTTACCTGAAACTAGCAGAAGGTTCTCCGTGCAAACGCTGTTTGGCACAGATTGAGGGTTGTGGCTGCCAAGAGTGCTGATGAAGTGGATGGAGAGCTACGTTTTGCCGTCATTACATGGAAAACTGTAGTTCAATGCAAATGTTTATAGTAGTCTACTACTGTTATTTCTGAAGAAGTGGGCTGAATTTCAAACAAAAATATTGGTATCCTGTTCAAGCAACTTGAAAAACCAATCTGACTGTGAGAATATCTTAAAGCAATAAAGATTCTTAAAGGAAGAGTGTGCCTCTGTTTAGCAAAGGCTGGTCGGTTTGTTTTTTTGTTTGTTTGTTTTTGGTTGGTTGGCTTGCTTATGGTAAAACTTTTGAAGTTTTTTTTAAATTATTTTTCTTTGAATGAGGAAAAAAAAAGCTAGTCTGCCCCCCCTCCAGCTATCCATTACATACAATAAAAATACTTTAAAATTAATGCAAAGGGTAAAACCAGTTTGATAAAAATGAAAGTGCTTTCCTCCTTGTTACTGGGACATAAAAATGTAACTGGAACAAACATGTTGTAAAAGCAAACTCTTGTTCAAAATAATTCCTTTCCTTCACTTCAGAAGAAAAGCACCAGTAATTGTATTACTTAGCAGTTATAGGAAAATCCCTTTTTGTTTAACATGGTTTATAAGCTTGAGCTAATCCTTTGATCTGTGGGAATAAATGGCTTTCTCCCTATTTTACAGACCAGAAAACTGAGGCAAAAAAATAAAATAAATGAGATTAATGACAGTCAGAACTGAAAATTAACTCAGATACTATCTCCAGTTTCATGCACCATTCTTTTGTGTTTTTAATCAGTATTTGATACCTTACCAACATATAAAGATATGAGAACTTTCTATTTTAGTGGACCATGTGCTAGCAAGTTTTGCTCTTATAGGACGTTATAAAAGAACCCTCGTGCTTTGTGTTGCACGCTGCATGTTATATGAGTTGTCGGTTGTTTGGATGGTTTGCTGACCATTTTGGAAAGTCTTTGCCAGTCTTTGCAATTGAAATGTTGTATAGTTTGCTTTAAGTCACTTTAGCGAGTACCATTGTGACCAAGGTAGATTAAGAAAAGGAGCATTTCARAGTATGCATGTATAACGCTAGAGTATTCTCACAAGTCAGTAGATTCCACACAGTAATGCTGAAGCATATATAAATGATTTTATACTTTATTTATACTGTACATCATTATACTTGGGTACAGGCATCTGCATTGCACTGCCTGCAAACTGTTTTTCCCCAAAACTGTTAAACTGAAATATTGCTTAGGTGAACATACCTCCTTATGCACAGAAACCACATAATTTAGATAAAAACATAGAATGGTAGATAATAACATTTCTTCCACTTTGAATGTGGCAAAAGATTAATGATAGCTGACTTGTCACTAGATAAATTAAGATGGTAGTCTAATAAATGCAGATAATTAGGAGTGCTATATAACTATATAGACAATGTTTTCTGTATAGTTATGAATTAGTGTCTCAAAAATGATCCATGCATTTGTAGTATTCATTAAAAAAATTCTTAAGGTGGTTCTGTCTTCTCAGATTTATTATTCAGGGGTGTTATAGGTTGATTGTGGAAGTTACCATTATCTTTTTTATATTTAATTTTCCTCTGAATTTCATTATGGCTGCATGATTCTCTTCTGAAAATATTGAATTAGAGCCTAGTTGGGAAGTAAATAGCAAGAACCTGAAACAATTTCCTTTTAAAATAAAGGCAGCTTGAAATACAGATTGAGGGAAATGCTCTATTCTGTGAGGTGGGTGGCTTTTTTTATCTTTCATCGGACCGTCCTGGAGCTGCAAAGGGAGAGAAGGACTGTCTAGAATTTTGGAATTGGTGTGAAAACTGGCTGTTTACCAGCATTCAGGCACCTTCCATGCAGGCTGTGTGGGAGAGTTAGGGAAGATCGTGAACAAAGTGAAAAGTGTGTTTGAAGCTTAGCATGCTGCATCTGACAGCTGGCTCAGTGTTGTCTCTCGAGTGCTGTAAGTTGTGACTGAGCCTGCAGTGGTCGGACAACTGTAACTGTGTCCCAGTCCAACCTTTTAGTTTGCTGTGCTTCCCTGAGACTAGAGAATATGACCTGCTAGGCTTAATGTTCCATAGCTTAAAAAAAAAAAAACCAAAAAAAACAAAAAACCCCCAAACACTGCTTTAACAGAAGGTCTAAATGATAAATGTTGTCATACATATTGTGATTACTCCTTTAAAAATTTGGTGATCCAAAAATTGTTGACTGTACTCAATCTTTATATGAAGTGTTTGCAATTTTTCAGGGGGATGTGGAATTAGTAGGAATTCTTAATCAAATTGATCATGTCATAACTTTAAGTTACAGAATAAGTCATTGATTATTGCATCTAAGCTATCACTATGAGCTGTGGTGATGACCCAAATGGAGGATGTGTAGCATCGGTTAATGACAGGTGTAGGGCCCTCTGTATTCAGCGTGGTGTCGTAGCTTTCCTAAATGTTACAGCACCAGTGCTATATCGTTTCCACTTATACCAAAGTATGATATTACAGGRTTATAATTAAGTTCATGGTTTAGCAGCAATATTGCATTACTTGGTGACTTTTTAATGTAGACAAAGGAATATTCTTTCTGTTGTGGTTTAGTATCRAGTATGATTCCAGCTTCTCAGAAATGAAAAGTTAGTATGTGAATTTGCTATCTTTGAATTCTTGAGTCCTGTTTATGACACTGATATTCAAAGAGTCTCTTGATATTTGAAGAAGTGACTTCTAAATATAATCAAATAAAAATTGGCTTCCAAAATTCCCATCAGTGAAGGAACAGAGTAGAACTGGCCTATTTATATTTAATCATAATGATCTAAGAGATAACCTGAATGTATTGCTTTAAATTACTCTAGTGTTGTGTGTTGAATGTTCTGAATACAAACAGGGATATGAGTGACATTCAAATACAGGCTATTTTTTAGCACTGTTTTTTACRTCTCAGCATGCTGATTGAGAGCTGGAGCCCACCCGTTCTAAATGATRCCTGTGGACAGCATCGCTGTGAATTACTGAGTGATTTCTGTTGTCCTTTATCGGTCACCTTCTCTGTAATGTCCTCCATCCAGTTGGTATTTTTCTTGCCACGGGACTATTCTATGCAATCAAATCCYGAGGGGGGAAAAAAAAATCACTGGCTGGAGGGGGGAGTAAATATGCTGGTACTGTAGTTAATCTTTTTCTTTGGTCTTTCATACAGAAATACACCTCTGTGTGCTACTGGAAACTTTCTAGCTTATCAATAATCTTATGGCTTTTTATTCTCAAAATTTAAGGCTTCCTAATTTGGACATATTGAGTTGCTTACAATGGCCATGGTATCTAATCCCTCTCTAACGCTTTACTCAAGTTTTTGAATGCAAGACAGGTAATCTGTTAACTTTCTCCTTCAGAAAACATACTGGATTATCTCCTGCAGCGTAACGGAGAGACGAAGTGGAAAACTTGCAGCCAAATATTCTTGGCTGGTGGTGGTGTACTTAAGATGCGGAATTTAGTAAGAGGTTAAAAGAAAAATTATCCTATATAATCTCTCTTTGTTTCTGTTTAAGACAGAGTACATCTACTGAAGATCTATGTCACAGAGTCCTGCAGTAGTTTTAAAGAAGCATATGTRAAGTATTTTTTTCTTATTATTATGTGAAAAGAAAATAAATACCTCATGCTGCTATGTGGCARCTGGGACTAGCTGCACTTGGAGAATTTATGTAAGCTAAACATGAAGATTGTGAGTGATATACTTATKTAATGAATGGTATAATGTTCCTGAGGTTTGCTTACAAATAAAATTGCCATACAATAAATTACCGTAATTAGTATGAACTTCCTTGGAATGCTGTTCGTAGGACACCATTAGGCAGGGAATCATGATAGTCAGGATTTACCCAGTTGTTCATGATACAGCAGAACAATACTATTAAACCATGAAGTATTGGAAGCTGTGGCCTTTTTCAGTATACAACAAAGCTGAGATACCTGAAGCTGCCTGCAGGGTGGTGTTCCCCCACCCTGGTCTCAAAATCTTTTGGTTTTTCAACCTAGTCAAGAATGCCTTGGTAAATAAGAATTGATTAGCCTTTACATAAGTTATGGTGTAATGTAGGATGATAACAAYAGTCATAATTTCAAATCAAGTATATAACTTTACTCATAAGCTACATAYTTCTCAATGTTTGTTTATTAATAGTATTCCACATTTTCAACAACAGCCCTAGGAGTGATATAAAATCTAATATTAATAATACAATATTACATAATCTCAGTATTCAAAAATATATGTATTTTGATACCATAGCCRTATCTGCGTGGGCAGATGATTGTTTCTATAACAAGTCCAGTAGTTTAGATATGATTCCATATGATCTTTAATATCTTTAATATGGATGAAGAAATTCCATAGTTATCAGCTAGCTAGAAAAACACATGAAAGTGCAGAATTATGTCCTTTTAGAACGTATTTATTGTAAAGCAGTATGTCTTTTGAATCCTGTGGAGGAAGGAGTGGAGGTRTATGGGAAAGCAGAAATTAAAATTGACCTAATAATTCATGATGTAGCAATAAAAACAGACATAGGCAGAAAAGAACAGGCCTGGGTCTTGAGACTGATTGACCTGTGTGACACATTATTATGGCAGAAAAGGATATGAATAGGAAAGGCAAAGACAAAGGTACAACTTTAGCTCTTGCTAGTATACTGAAACAGTATGAGCTTGGTTTTTGAGATTATTTTTGCAGTTACAAGGCTAGAGATACTTTCTTTGAAATGAAAGCTTTAGATTCTGTAGAAAATCTCTCTCAAAACACAATTTTTGGGTAAGTCATCTACTTGAGGCATGAAAATACTTGCCAAAAGGTAGAATTCTTACACAAGTAAGAAGTCCTTTGACTTTATCACTGCCATTCATAGTTGGAGTTGATATACATTTCTGCCATGTTAAAATTATATGAGAATAATTTCACTACTTTTTTTTTTGGAAATAGCTGATCTGGTTTTCTGAAAATAATGCTCATTTTGTCAGGATTGAATAGTGTTTTTTCCCTTTATCAAAGTGACCAAAATTGGGACAATAAATAAGTCTGTACATAACTAAGACACTCTGGAGACATAGCTCCAGACACTGTAGAGGTTTATTTGTTTGTTTTTTGTGTTTTTGTTGTTGTTGTCTTGATTTGGACAGATAAGCTGTRTGCCTAAAGAGATAAATGTTAATCTAATACACTGGAAAACAGACAGATTATTGTGATGCATTCAAATAGCAGATATGAACTAAGTTCTCTGCACCAGACACATTTGTTTCCTGAAACTCCACACAACCTACYGTGAAGACCATGGAAGCAGTTGGTAAACTATATTCCATGAACTATTGCTTTATGATCCAAACATTGACAGAGTTAGTACACAAAACAGTTGAGCTAACATTTTAATATAGAAAGCTACATTTTTTTTTGTTTGTTTTTGTTTCAGTTGTAGGAGAGTTGAAAGAAGATGATCAGCCTAGTACCACCTTTACCTTTGTTCTTGGCCAGGTTGCCTGTCACTTTATTTTTCTTTTTAAGTTTCCAGTATAAATATTGTCTACCCTTACTACATACCAAATACTGATGCTTGATATAGTTATATGTTGGTCATTTGTATCTTATACAGTGTGCGATTTCTTCAGTAAAAGGTTCACATTAGTGCAGACTCCGGGTACAATACAGATGGCAAACTTGAACTTTTAAAAAAAGRTAGTTTAATGCTGTGTTGCCTTAGGTATCTGTGATGGGCCATATTAGAGAATGATGGCAATTCAAAGGAGAGTTACAGAAGCTTCAAAGTGCAAGAGCTGTTCTTGTCATAGTAACGCATGTTCGTTTATGGTTAAAGCCAGGATAAGGAACAATGAGAGTGAACTCATTCAGTCAAGTTATCGGGTTCTCTGGAATTATTCTTAAATGTTATTAACTGAATAAAGGTTTGGGGATGGCGTTGCTTTAACTGGGAGAGTTTTGTAGCTTCTAGTACATAATAAAATCTGTTTCAACTTCTGCATATGTTCCAGACTACAAAAAAAGTATCATGTGCAGCTAGCAGGTGGAGGGAGAAGGCACTGACAACCTCTAAAAGTGAGGATACACAATACTAAAATAACTATTGCTTAAACTGAAGAAATGAGAACAGCTATTTTCTTTATTATTAGTTGCGTGACGAGTGATATGTCTGAAAGAACATGTGCTGATTCTTTCATAGTCATTTGTCCTTGTATTCTGGGTCAGAAACTTGTATAAAACTGGCTTATGTTTCAGTATAACGCAAAAGCACCTGCTGAAAGTCTGTGCTGTCTTACTGTAGCTGTGTAGTTCCAAACTGGCTTGTGCTTGGCTGACAGCACAGGAGGAAAAACATGCAAGTGTCTATACCTGTCCATGCAGAGATATTGTTTTTAATCATTTGAATATTCTGTCAGGTTCACTGTATGTAAAGCAAAATAAAGATCCATGTTACGTTGTAGCAGAATACTAGATGTACTTGGAGAAGATCAGTCTATAAAATGATATTAAGAGAAATAAAAATAATTGACATGGTCACTGATTTTGTACTGTTCTAAAATGGATCCATTGATCCGGAGAAATAGAAGTCTGTTGGAAGTAATAACCTCTGAACATGAGAACTTATAGATCTGGACCCTTTTCTCTAATACAAGAATAGCCATCTTGTGATATTAACCAAGACTTCCAGTAATACCATAAAACAGTTAGAAAAGAGTTGTTCCAGCCCAAACGCAATATACCTGAGGCTTTCCTGAAGGCTTTCAGACAAAAAGAAGCTGTGGTAGTTGTCAGCTGGGGTTCCTTGCTAAGAGAAGCTTCCGTTCTCTATCTGAACCTACTTGCTCCTTTATTGCTCAAGTCAAGCCTTGGCAAGGAAGCAGTCCGGTGGTGAGTACYGGTTCAAAACTGTACTGCTGCTGGAAAAGTGATACCAAACTGCTACCAAGGAAGTAGAAAAGTTGCTTGACTGTATGTATGACTGTTGTATTGACAGGATGATTTTGTGTGCTACCTATCCCCAGTTTTGAGGCAACAAAATAGGAATTGAGCTCGTCTGTGGATATAACTTCTTTTTCCTGTCATTTTATAAGCACTATTCAGATTTTAAGAGTTTTCACCAATGCCGTAGTCAACTTTTTTTTTTTTAACTAAGATCAAAGAATCATAATCAGGAGCTATCTGATACTGTAGAAGAAGTTGCTCAGTCAATGCACCCACTAATAGGACACTAAACATGGGGAATCCTTAGTTATTTCTCAAAAAAAATCCTGTGGAGTCTCTATTCTTTTTAGATGGAAGGCAAGCTGGAGAGAGAAAACAAACAGACTAAGAATTAAAGGAAATGTACTGGTCAAAAAGCCATATCCCTTGTGAAAGATTAATTTACAAAGAAAAAATACTTCCTTCTTTCCTTGAAGGTAGAGACCTTTAGGTAAGGCTGATTATGTCAATAATACACTTGCAAATAGAACAGTCCTAGAAAAAGAATTTGTCTGTTGCACAGATACTTGGTTTTTTTATAGCCTCCAATCAAAACAATAACTCTAATATAGGAGGAAGTTGTTGCTTAGGTCTTTTTGCGATTTAACATTTATTTGGCATATATGACTATAAAGTTTCTTTTTTTTTTTTTTTTTTTTTTTCCAAGCTGATGTAGATCTCTGACCATGCCTCTTGTGGACGAGGGCAGGGGGAGGGAGTTTTCACCCTGGATTGAACTCTTGTCTAGTAAGACTGAAAACAAGCTATCCAGGCTGTTGTGAGAAAGCTGCAGAAGTCTTATTTATAGTAGATTTTACATTAGTAATGTTTTTCTTAATTAAAAAAAATAAAAAAAATCTCTTCAACCTGCTAGTTTGCGGTTCTAAAAAGGATGCACAGATTTTTCTGAACCTTCCTCAGCAATCTGCATTCATGTTGAAAATTTAGTGAGAGGTTATATTCCCTGGTCAGGAAGGTTCTGATAAATCCAGGAGATATTTCTCTTCAGCATATTGGTGAACTGAGCATGTTCTGCTATATGTTTCTTTTACATATTGCTGGATATGCATTGATTGGACATCAGCCTATGGGCTTTTGACGAATGTCGTAGCAAGGTGGGAAGAATAGTTAAGTGCTCATCAGGTCTACACCACCAAGTTTTAGGAACTGGTAGATGGTACCAGGCAGATAAAAGGCAGAAAAGCTGCTTGCAGGCTACTTCCTTGAAGAATTTTTATACATGTAGCAAGTATTTATATGTGAGACCTGAATTTGGGCTTTTCTGAGGACAAGCCAATCTCCTGAGCTGCAGCTATCATGAGCTGTCCCATGCCCAAGAACCTGAACCATGCTGCTTGTGCTGCACCAAGCAGCCAAGAAAGGCGATAAAGAGGGTGGTGAAACTGCTCTGTAATAAGTCTTGAACTTTTTTGTCATGTACTGTTGTAGTACCTCAAACCTCCTGTATAAAATATTAGATGAAATGAGCCATATCTGCACTGCTCTTGCAGCAATGTGGAGACTAGTAGCCTATGCACTCCCCCCCCCCCGCCCCCCCCAAATTGTAACAAAAACTAATCAAATCACAGGACTTGTCATCCCAGGGCACCTGGTATGGGACTTCCAGGAACTTTACATCCAGGGAGCTCTCTTCTGTGTCTGTCTTAAGACACACCTAGCTGTTCTGAGAAAATCTGTTAAATGACAGAAAATCCTCCAACAAAAGCTGCGAAGAAAGGTAGGAGTGTTCTGCCTCCTGGCTCCTGCTTGAGGATGTGATAAGAGTCTCCTTCTCTTCTCTCTCTCCCTTTGTCTCTCTCTCTCTATCTTCCCCCCTTTATTCCTCCCCTCTTTTTTTTAATTGTGCTGATCCAACAGGAAATACCACCGCTATCTCCTCTCTTTTGATAAGAGCCAGAAAAATGTCTGAAATGGAGAGAAGAAAAAAAAAAAACTAGTCATTTTTAGAAAATGGGAACTTGGTTAATCTGGTCTCTTAGAGGTACACTGCCTCTCATCTTTTTCTGGAATGATTTATGAACATGGAAACACAAAATATAGCAATTCTTTTTGTATAAAATGAAAGGTTGTTCAAAGAAAGATATAACAAGAGTAGTACTTTTTTTGCTTCGATCGTGCAGCATCTTAGAAGCAAACATTGCAGAGATAAATTATAATGTTCATATAAATATATACATGCCTAAACTTAACACTGAAATAAAGATGCAGTTGCTTGAGTGGGGGTATTTTTAAAGAGGTTGCACTCTGAGAACTCCCCTTGACTCAAGTGCTGATCTGAAGTCGCAAACATCACTTCTTTTGCATTTCCACAGTTCATATACACTTTTCAATAGGATCATTCTTAGATAATCAAAATACTTGCATAAGTATTTGGAGGACTGGAGATGTATTTTGATGTAGTTTCAGTTTAGGCACTTATGTTTGAAAATTTTGGCTGTGTTCCCCTCAGCATTGAAATAAGGTAAGTACAGGCAACAATTACTTGCTGTTTTAATTATCTGGGCATTTAGCTGATAATGCAGGACTGGAATGCTGTTGTACTGTAGCTTTGTCTGAACTTTGTGTGATTAAAATGTACTAATTCAACTGTAAAAAGTTTGTAAGATGCAAGATTCTTAGTAATCTTAAAAGTAATATAGTGTATTGGAATCTATAAAGACCTTGGAAAGATAAATGCTTCTCCAGTTAGCTTTTGATTCTGTTGGTAGCATAAAAATGATAGTCAGATCTCCCTCTCCTGACGGGATCTCCTTAACATTTATGAATTAGGGCGGAGGTGAAGCCAATTGTGCCACCCTTCTGCAAAATAATTTAATTGGTAAGGATTTGCAGTCTGCAGATTCAGAGTTTCCTTTTTCTACTTTTAAATGCTCGTTTGCAGAGAAAATTGAGTGGAACCATTAGAGCTGAGAGACTTTCTTATATCACAGATAAAGATTTTTATCTATCCATCACCAGCATTTCATCTTTGGACATAAACCAGGGAAACAGTCAATATACTCAGCTAACTTAAAAGATGTGAGAAACTTCATATGTCATTCCAATTTAATCTTTACCAAATGATGTATATTATAAAATATATTAATATTATTTAATGCAACTGCCACAGAAAAATAGTTTTGACTTAGAAATATTAGTTTCTATCACAAACTGTGTGTGTTTTTCCTGAGGGTGGAACTCTTGCTATCAACAATGTTCTGGTAAAAGTTAAAATTACTCCTGTGGTGACAGCAAGTGACAGACTTCATAATATTGCCTTTTTAAAAGATTTTAAATTTCCATTATAAAAATATATAGAACAGGCTTTTGAGAAGTGAGAAAGCTCAAGTTCTTTGTGTGAAGTAATTTTTAGGAGAATGTTTGACTACAATATGGCTTCAAAGCTGCAGCTAGATCTTTTTCTAGTATAGTGCAACAGATCAGCGTGCTATAAATATTCTCATGTCTATCTTTTCATTTCTTTAATTCTGTAGAATCACTTTTCCTTATGAGAAGAGTAAAGAAACTAGGGAGTAAAAGACATGTGATGTCTCAGACAAAATTTTCCTTAATACAAATATTTAATGAAGGCTTCCTCAAAAGTAGTTTTCATTTCTTGAGGCAATAAATGTTTTTGGCGCAAATATGTTAGTTTTATTTTTTCACATGGCATTGTGCACTAATTATACTGTATAAAGAGTATTAATGCTTACAGTAGACATACAGTCTGGAGCCAAAGAAGTTTTACGTTTTATTGCCAGAAGACCTCATGGTTATTGACTTTGTCTGAACTCTGGTAAACTATCTGAGAAATGTTTATCTGGACCTGTGCACATGTCCTAGACCAGAACAGCTTATCTTAGAATACATTATTTTAAAGTTATTTTCAATTTTGAATGAGAATTAATGTACTTGATATATGTTCATTTCATTGTTGATATGTTAGAGAAAACTCAAATATACTTTCTTATCCTGAGTACTATTATATGGCCATTCAGCTTTAGTGTTCTAATGGCCAACTTACTCTCTTTGCTGAGAAACAGACTGTAAGTGTTCTTAGACTATTTTTAAGTGGCTGAAGATTTATTTAAATTGATTGGAAGTCATCTCTAATTACAGGTAGTAATAAAGCAAGTGATGGCCAGGCAAACATTGGATTTACTTGAATTGTCAATTGTTCGTTAGCACGTTCTAATTAGATTGTCAACCATTCAGTACTCAGGGTTCTGTTTTCAACAGAAAAAGTGCTTTGTAATAGCAATGAACTTTTATACAAATTACATGTTTATCTGACAGTTTGTACCTCCACTTCTGTTCTTATATACCGAGACCAGAAAACACAGTATTATTATTATTATTTTCTTATGAATTGTCTGTTTAAATGTGAGACACAATTTGGAAAGAATCTGGAGAGGCTAACGAGTTCCATATAAGCTTTCCCTAGATTAGACCCCAAAATGCAAGCTTTCTCTTGATGTTCATGAGGAATTCAGCTGCCGCCCACAGTTTTTTCCACAGAAAGCCATGTGCACTGTTGCCACCATGCTATTTCACCTTTTAAATCAAAATGATGCAAAAATTAAGTTTCATTATTTTTGTAATATCCAGACCAAAATCTTAAGTTGTCYATAACCTCTTGTGTTCCTGCTCTTTACAGGGCTTATCTGTCAGTTTGGCATTAGGAGGACGGAAAAAACCTCAGCTCTTTTAGGTAGACCTTTCTGTATTTAAGTAGTCTTTTGGTTTAGGATTGCTGGAAAGGTACTTATCTTACCAGGATCTGTTGTGAGCAAAGACCACTGTATTATTTAAAGGAAATATAATGTAGGTTACTGGGAAATTAAACAAACAAAAAAAACTAAATATTTTTGAGCTGTCTTCCAGAGCATGAATACTAACAAGTTGAACCGTGCCCTTTTAATTTAAAGGAATTTGGAAATATATCCCTAGCATCTTTTTGAAACTGATTACTTACTGAAAGTGGCTAGTAAGCTTCAAATTTGTAGTTGTGCTCTGCCATGATGAGGAAAATGACTGGTATTTTGGTAGTACCTGTGTTAGCAAATAGAGTTCTCCCAAGGAATTAAAAAATGAACAAAACCCCTTGTTCAAATGACCACATTAATGTTCTGTTACTTGGAGATCATGGGTGGTACCTGGTTGTACTGTATGGCACAAATAATATTTTATTGAACAAAGCATTGTGTTGCAAAGGGACTATTCTGGTTGTAGTCGTAAAGCCAAAATCAATATCGCTTTCCCAGACTAGTACTTTATATGTAAGGGTATTCTTAAATACAATAGCATAATCAATAAACAACCAGACGCTTTCCATTTTCAGTAATCAACTCCATCTAGTAGCTTTTCAAAGGACCTTCCACTTTGTATGTTATTAATAAGAGTTCTGCTTCCACCTCCTCATACTTACTGAATGGAGCCAAAAAGCCAGGACAAAATTAGATTTGAGTTCTGAATACGTTTAGTCCTTCACTACTCTTTTTTTCCCTCTCTCTTTTTTTTCTCTCCCCGTCTCCTCCCTTGGTTGACAAATACATCTGTTATTGTTGCAATGGAATTGTTGACCTTTATTCTTTTTAAAAAGATAAATGTAAAATGAATATGTGGACAAGAACTGGAGAACCTCCTTCCGCAGTTTGAGAGAAAGCACTGTTTATAAATTGCACCACTCAAGATCAAGTTTATTAACATCTGTGGCTGCTGAAAGCACATAGAAAATGTATGTTTATACATTTCACATGTACTAAGTAGTATACACTCCTAAACATTAATTTAGCTGGAGTTCTGGGAGCAACTGGACAACAGGTTAAGGCCTAGTTACTTATAATGGTGAAGTCAACAATATATATTTTTTAGTATTACTGTGTCAGCAGATCTGGCTTAGGAATTTTGCAACTGTTGCTACTACTGCTTCTGGCAACAGCTTAAACTTTTTTTTTTTTTTAAGGTAGGTACTGTTAGGTAGTTTAAGATAGCAATTAGATCCCTTCTGAGCCTTCTTTTCAGGCTGAACCAACTCAGCTTTCTCAGCCTCTTTGCATACAACATGTGCCCCAATCCCCCACCATCTTGGTGGTCCTCTCTTTGACTACCTCCGGTTTGTCAGTGCCTTTCTTGCAGTAGAGAACTGGAGGCTGCATACAGTAGGCTGGATGTGTGTCTCGTGCTGTCTTAGAGAGGAATGATCACCCTTGACCCTATGCTCTAACTAATAATTATTTACTATTGTTTTACTTTTTACTTTTCCCTAAAAGGGAAAGAAAGGCAGCCAGATGGGATCCAACTCTATGTGGGAGGATGAGACATTTTTCACTCTCTACTAGCATATCATC
This sequence comes from Apteryx rowi, assembly GCF_003343035.1. Classification (NCBI taxonomy): domain Eukaryota; kingdom Metazoa; phylum Chordata; class Aves; order Apterygiformes; family Apterygidae; genus Apteryx; species Apteryx rowi. Next base: position 3,218,505 of record NW_020450871.1, on the reverse strand, counting down.
AAAACTTCAGAGGTTTAAACTATGTTGTGATAGCCTCATTCTTGATCAGTGGACACAGCAGGATGTCCTTTCTGCCTTGAGAATGGATGCATGTGGAACAAGTGCTCCATCTGCAATTCCAGCTTCTTGAAGTGAACTTTTGAGATTGCTTTGCTTCTGCTCCAAGGGTGGTAGTTCCAGGAGGTAAAACAAAACTCACAAGTGGATAGTATATGTTATCAAATGCATATCTCCAAATATGTATTATTTCCAATAATTACTGAATTGCATTTGATGAAAACGAGCAAAAACTTTGCCCTGCTTCTAGAATGTGCTACTTTGTAAAACTTTCAAGTAATTCAAGCAGAACTGTTGGTTTGCATTTGTTGAAAACTGTTCACTAGACTTGAGGTTTGTTCAGAAGTCAAGTTAAGGAGAGCAGCTATTCAGTCTGTATTCAGTTAATGCCTTTGATGCTCCTCATATTCCCTGTCCTGAAAAGTTACTCCTTGATAGGTGCCTGCAGTAGRTTCAATAGCAAAATATACCTCAAGAGGAAGGAACAGCTTTGAGATGAGTGTTGGACTTTCATGTCTTGCCCCACTTCTGGAATCCTTAGCTGCCCGAAGGATTGCTCGGGAACTGAGGGACAGTAATGGCCTGACTCTGTGCCTTATGGACTTCCTTGGGAACATGAGGAGGCACAAAACATACACATAAGATTGATAAAAGTAATATCAGTGAGCAGTTTGGTAGCTCTATCAATACTAGTGGTAGTGGCAGGGCTGGCATAGCTCTTCCATCTTCCTTGGAAGCACAGTTCCCTCTAATGGTAGATTCACTACAGTGTTGTTTTCTTGCGCACACCCAGCCCTGGGTAAGTAGAAGGGAGACTGGGGAGAACAGCTACTTGTTACAATGTTTTTTTTATGTAATACATGATTTGTTATGATAGCTAATGACAGTAGTGTGTTCTGCTTCATATTTCCTTAATGATGCATTAGTATGCTGATTAAATACACCTTCAAAAAGGACTGTGACATATTTTGAAGTTCTTATATGAATTAGTCTGAGTTGATGATAGCCTCAAGGGACAGGAGAGTTTATGAAACTTGGCCAGAGGAACGTGCTTGTGGAAACAATCAAAGAAAAATGTTGCTGTCCCAGAGAGTAGAAGGCAGAAACAGAGGCGTCATCACTTCATCACAGAAACATGAGAAATTTCATACAGAAAGTCTAGAGAATAGAAGAATCCCTCTAAACAGAATCATTTTAAACCTGAAAATCACGATCATGCTGAGCTGGGCTCAAATGACAGCATTATCAGATTCTTGAATTTAGGAATCTTGAATAGAAGAATAGGTTAAAGTAGAAAGTGATTTAATGAAGTTAGAAAGGGCTCTTAACAGATATTATTTTGGATACTAATAATGTTTTGAAGATCTAGGATAGCTTGCTTTCAGGAGAAATGAAACATTTTCTGAATTTGTAAAGCTAACTCTAACTTGTTTCCCRTTTAAATTAGTGTTAATTATTGCCAGAATATCAATCAAGAGAATATGAGATCAGAAGGGTTATTTCTGGAATGCCACAGAATAAAATAACTTTAAGAATCTCACCTTAATTTATACTTGGAATGTTTCAGTGACTTTCTTCTTTCCAAATCCTCATGAGAAGAGGGATTATGGTATAAATTATTAGGATAGTAGAAGTATGCATTGAAGACTGCTGAATTTAGAAAGATGCCTGGTCCTTTAGCATTGTGTTTACCTAGTGTCAAGGGTAGCCAAGTGCCATAATCATCTCCTTCCAGCTGTTGTTCCAGCTATTTTATGATATAAACCTCAACAGGCTGCTATCTTTTGCTGGGTAGAAGTTGTTGGTCAGGTGGCATATCCATGGTAAGCACTGCTTATGCACTTTTAATGCAAGTCTGTGGAAACGCTAATATTGTCTGTGTGCTAAATGCAGGGAAATGAATGAGTGTGCAGACCTAACTTGTACAGTAGTCTGTACAGTAAATTAGGTAAAAAGAGCTAAAATCAAGAGAAGGATAGAAAATAATATCTTTTTTTCTGTTGTTAGGCTATTATTTTTTCTTAAATACTCCTATGACTATATAAAAATGCATATATAGTAATAAATCTTGACATCTACTCTTTCCTGTTATGACTGAAAGATATTAATGCCATATGACTCTTCTCACCATTTGAAAATAGATCACTACAAAAACAAGGGTGACTTGATCACTTGAAGTTTGAAGTATTTTAAGTTTCTTGTTAGTTTGGTTTCAATGTGCCCAGTGCAAGAGTGATTTCGGAAAAACATTGGCATGTTGGTCAAGCATGATAATAAAACTGATACATTGTATTTTATAAATTGGTATATAACTAACAAAGTTAATCAACGAACATAACTGTTTACAAAAGCCCCGGTACTAGCTGGAAAGAAAGATTAAATCATTCCGTTTCTACGTGGCATGTAGAAAAGCTGTAGAAGACAAGCTCAGAACTTGTGGATTGACCTCTTTGTCTTCATGCAGCACTGCCAAAGAAGAAACAGGTTTCCTTGTATTAGTCTAGGTTACCCCAAAGATGCGAATTTATATTTTTAAATGAATAATTGTATTCCCATTTTGGGTCCAATTCATAAAGCTCTTCATCTCTCAGTCCATTGAAAAGATTTAGCATTAACTATGGTTTTAAAAAGCACATAGTAATCAAAGATCAAAGTACAGCAACTGTGGACATTATTCTTTACATATGTAATTAATTTACAGTAGAGTCTGGGGAAAGTCCACTTCCTGTGAAGTTCTCAACATTATTGGAGTAATTGTTTCAAAACTAAATAAAAAGCTTAACTACTTCCCTTTAAGTTGTAAGAAAAGGATACATCAACCCTGGAGATGCTCTTTTTATTTTATTTTTTTTAAATAGCATTTGTAAATATTCTGATATAAGACAGCTAAAACTAATTTCCTGCTTTGAACTTTATCTCAGTGAGTGTTGCCATTGTTCTGATTACTTTGTTTTTATCTGAAATTATTTTAGAGTGAAAAAATGTGAAATTCTTGTTTTGACAGTTTGAAAGATCTATGCTCTGCTTATATTCAACAAAATATATAATAAATTACAGATAATCCATATATTGACTTTTTACTAGGGAGAAAACTCTCATTTCTGGGAATAAACTTGCTTTACGTCCCAAGAATGGCAAAATAATTAGCTAAATCACTAGATTAACTTTCTTTAGATATTAGTACAGTAACTGTTTTTCAAGACAATAATTTGAACTCCAGCTGTATTTTTGAACAGATAGTGAACCTATGATTTGAATGAAAACTCAGATTAAGCATATATAGGTATATATACCCTTGGTCTTTAGAATATCCCATAGGAGCAAATCTGCAATTCAAGAATTGCAATAACTGACAAAACCCCATCTTTTATCTAAAGACTAAGGTATCAGGGTTTCAAAATCCCCCTGGGAGACGCAGCTGCCAGCCTGCACAGATTCTGTAATCGAATACCTCATACATGGTAAAAACAATATCACAGATTTTGTATATGACAATAAGCTCTTCTGAGAGAAGAAACAAAACATTTTTAAGTAGCAATGCTTTTCTCTTCCAAATAGATTTTTCTAATTTGAGAAAGATGATGTGTTACTTGAGGGCAGGAGGGGGTGTTTAAAATTGTGCAGCCTCTGCAGACCTTAGAACATTCAAAGCAACTGTAGTACTTTATAAAGAATATATTTCTTCCTCTGATTTGCAGTTCACTTAGCTTATTGGAAGTGTTTTAGTATGCTTTGAAACTAACTCCTCTCTATATATTTGGCAGACAATAAAAATGGTTATGAGTTTTCCTTAATCATTCACTTCATCTTCTCATCAGTCTTCTCCAGTACGTTGGTTCAGTCCCATTTAACCACAAAACAAAAATATAGCAATTCTCAGAGTAGCTAAAATGTAGCATTGATGCATTATACACTACCAAAAAATATTCGTCCAAGATGAGTGGATAGAGGAAAAGAATTATTACCCAAGCAGTACTTCTAATTAAAAATCCCTAGTGAATTTTTTTATAAATGGGAAAGAATCCTAAATTAGATGCAAGTAAAATGTGTTTTGAGAAGTTTTAACATATACCAGTGATCACATTAAAAAAAAACAAAAAAACTTGTTTTAGATCTCAACTGTATTGTCAAGCTGTGCTTGATAAAACAGTATTCTGTAAATGATTAGCTTTATGAATTAAGGTAGCTTGGCTGAGTGACTTTTATATACAGGATAAAGGTAGTTTTTGGTTTTAATTGTGGAAATCAGCTTAGTATAACTGTTTTCAAGGTATTTTTCCTTTATCTATGAAATGATCCAAGTTGTACTTCTTGGTGGTATAGAATTACGGCTTTTTTTTTTTTTTTTAAACAAGCAGAGAAGACTCAACAACATGTTTTTTTGTTTTGTTGAAATCACCAAATACATTTCAGAGGAACTCTTATACAACTTCTTTCTGTTCTTGAAAAGAACATGTTGTAAAATATGCATTCGCAGAGCTGAGAGCTCCTGGGGAGATGTTTTTTAAACTACCTGTGAAGGTCCAAGCTCATCTGGATGAGAGCAAGTTGCTCCTATTAATTTTCTGGTTTATCTGATTGACTTTGCTTTGGACAGTAGGCACATGAAGTGTACTTTAGTGGCGTAAGCATTTCTGTCAATGATTTTGAATTTCTGTGGGTAATGGTGATTGTTTTTTCAATTCAGTGATTATCCGTAGTTGTTAATTCCCGGGGTTACTATTTTTACTTTTTTTTTTTTTTTTTTTTTTGCTATTTACTTTACTCTTTACTATTTTTAGCAACTCCAGGAAGTAACAACTATGGATAATCGCTATTTCTAGTAACCCCACCTTCCCCACCTCTCTCTTGTGTGCACAGTCTCACTAAACTTGCTCAGATTTGGGGCCTGACTCATGCTCACGTTGCCTGTACCTGATTGCTGGTCCCTCGTGCCCCTCGGACCTGCCTGTGCTGCCTGTTCCTGTTTGTGGCATGGTGTTAGGCTTGCTGCCGTTTTCTGTCTTTGCTCTGGCATTGTTCTTCAATTTCCACGTAAACCAGGTGGGCCCATCTGTTCAGGAAACTGTAAATATAACCAGAAAACCATGGTCTTCCCTACTCCTGCCTGTACGGAGAGGAGTTCCTGGTCGCAGGCATTCAAGCTGCCTCTGAGGCTGAGAGCGAGGTTGTCAGCTGGAGGTCTGCCTGGCTTGTAAGATTGTGAATAAAAGTGCTGTGGACATTTTTTGAAACAATTGTGCTAYGTTTGTAAGTCCTGTAGAGGCTCTGGGCGTGTTGGGGTGTGAAAGTACAGGCGAGGTGAAGTGGGTTTATGTGATAAGGGACTGTGGACTCTGCGCCCTTGCAGGGAAGCTGCTCTGCAATGAGCCTCTTCAGACTAGGCAAAGGGCCGTCCTCGGGGTGCTGTAAGAACTGGGTGCTTCCAACTTTTCCCTTGACTCTTGCTAACAACAGAACGCTCCAATTTAATCAACTAACAAATCGTTCCTGTTAAGGAATATATTTGAATTATTTTAATGACAAATTAGTTGAATAAATCTTAATATAATTTACCTGTATCCCTTAATGAAGTTTTAAACATCCTTATGAGTGGTTCCATTACCTGTGCAACAGTCCTCTAAGGATGTACTTAATTGAATTTATGTCAGATGGGATTTAAAACTTTCATAATATATGCAGAATAAATGTAATAGATTTTGCTTTGGAAATTATAACCAAGGGACATTTTAATTCCTCAAGATAATCCAGAATATATAATATTTCTGTCTCAAATTGGTGGTAGGATGTTCGGTTCCTCTCTCTTTTCCCCCAACAAAAGAAAAAAGATGAGAAATGCAGAAAATGAGCACTTACAGTGTGTGTGTTTCCTGCATATAGGGACATAAAGCTTTGAAATGAATAGACAGGAAGATTGGTAACAGAAACAAATACTGTAAATGCTGTTTAACTGCTTAACATAAATATGACGTACCTGACTTGGTATCATAGTGTCCAGAGTGCTTTTGCATGAATGTTAAATTTGTGGTTCCTCTGGAGATGGGAGATAATTTTACTGATGTTCTTTGGGATCCAGAAGTAAGTTAAGGTTGGCAATCTCCATTGCTAGGAAGACTAAAACTATAGAGATAATGTCAAGAATTCTTTTCATTTTTTTAAAGCATTTTTAGCCTTGGAAGCTGTTACTGAAATCAGAGAAAGTTGAGCTTAATTCTAGGAGAAGTTTGCTCTTGAATTTTAAGAAATTTTTATAGAATTTGGCCATGACCAAAGGAATTCATGGATAATACTGACACTTATATAGAGAAGGCAAATGGAAAGAGGATTTTAAGCAGACTTATTCTCATCTTTAATATTAATATGTCTTAGATATTTTTTTTTCTTAGGTACCAACCTCTCTTGCCTTTTTAGAGTTATAAGATGATCTGGCTCATTTCCTAGGAGCTGGAATGTAAATACCGTAATTCCAGTTTACAAGGAGAGTGCGAAAAACTGACCCTAGATGTTCTGGACATGTTGGATGTTATTAGTTTGGCATCGAAACAAAATTGTGTGCAAGGCTTTTGCTGATGAAACTTTTGCASTTGGAAACTTGCATTGTTATTTTTGTGAAAAACAAGTTGGTTTTAGGGTTTTTTAATTCTACTGTTGATCAGTGCTTTATATTGCTTCCGTTTGTCAATAAGTACGTAAATATCTCCAGATCAAAAGCTTCGTGCTGAGCTCATTGACCTTTGGGAAGCCTTTGATTCCTGACAAAGGAATCTTACTAACTGCAAGATATTTGAGGGAAAAATTCAAGTGAATTTGAAGTCAGCCTCTCCCATCCTTCACTTATCTGTCACACAGCTTAGACAGACTAGCATACAATTAGGATTATTTTTTGCAAAAACGTTGATTGAAGAAATGAGGATGTGTTTTCTTTCCATGCCTGCTCAATTGAAAATAATGCCATGTACATATTAAAAATCTGAGGAAATTCTAGGTTTAACTATTTTAGGCACTATAGTATGCTAAGGAGAAGCAGTGAGCAACCCACACTCCTGCTGAATTTCAAACTATTGGCCTTGAATATTGAATTAAGTAGGCAATAGATAAAAATGTGTAATTAAACTCAAGTGGTTCTTATTTCTTGTGATTGTGTGATAGTGTAAAGTATGAATATAAGCTTGGCTAAATGTTACTTACAATTGATCTTCTGTAAGCAATGACTCATGAGCATATTTATATAATGATATTAGAACAAAAAAAACCCACACAACCTTTTATGAATATGTATTCCAAAAGAACAGTCAGTGGAAACAGTCATCCTGCATTCTACAAATACACAGCTTATCCTGCAGTCTCAGTTAAGGCATTATTCAATATCTTTATGGGGAAGAAATGTGGTGATAGCGGAGGCAGTTGTGACTAGCAAAGTTCTAGGCTATAGAAGAAGAAACAAGTTAAAAAAGGTTTTGCTCTGTCCTTTAGTCTACCATTCTTCATCTTGCATGTGTAGTGGTGGTTGGTAGAAATGATAAATAAGCTGTTCAAGATAAAACGATAGTGTTGGTAATGGCAGCTGGGTAAGTGGGCATTTATCGGACCTGTAAGCAATAGCCCCTGCTCACAAAAAGGAGAGGTGGGTCCTAGTCATGGTCGAATGCTCCTGGAGAGTAGCCTGACCTTAGGTTATGGTTAGTAAACCAAAACTGTTATGTCAGTAATATCTTCTCTGCAGGTTTTGCTTTTTGTAGATTTTAAAGTTAACAAATGTGAGCTGGAGGGATCCAATTTGGTAAAGTGAATTATTGACAATTTCATTGGGGCTATTATGACCCCTTAGACTTATAGACCTGTATTATAAAGTCATCAAAGTGTATTTATGAAACTTAATTTCATTCAACTGTCTTTTGCTGTTTGTTTTCTGCTTTATTCTTTTCTTTGTGAAACATTATGCTCTGATAGCTGCTTTTGTATTAGAAGGTGGCCTGAGCATGCTCATTGACAAAAACATGAAGACAAAGTAAAAAGTGTAGCTGAAACTGTATTTTTAAATTCAGCATTTTCTTGAAATAAAAGCCTGATGTATTTACTAGACTAGTGGCTTTTAGCTGTTCTTGTTCCTTTCAGAAATATGACACACGAATTGTTACGCAGCATATGCTTTACCGTGGTGCTTTTTTCTGGACCCTGTAAAGAAGTTCCCAAATGAAGACTGAAAATTGTTATATAGTCTTTGGGCTTTCAGGAGTTAAGTGTTATTTTGAGAATGTTGGGGTAGGGATTTGCAGTTTATTTCCTTTCTTTTTTTTTTTCTATAGCGTGTTAGTGTTTTGGAGTTTATTCTTTTTTCATTTGACTCCCCAAGAACTTGCTCCATCCTCTCATCCAGCTTATTAGAAGAACGCTTACTGGAGATTGAGCAAAAGATGGATGAGTTTCAGAGAGGTTTAATCAAGCAAGCTGAGATGTGTATGAGCAGAGGGGAGGATGATTTTTACTACTGAACATTTTGAATGGCAGGTTAACATGACAAGATGTCATTATAGCTGAACTCGTTTAAAATATTGAGATCGTTTGATTAAAGCTTGAAATGAAATAACTGGAAAGTCAAGCAACTGTCAATTTTATTATAGGGCATACAAACAAACATAAATATTGTTTAGAGTTTTCAAAAAAAAMCCCTTAAACTATTATGTCTTAAAATTTAGAGCTCTTCTTGAAAAGAGAGCACCTTGAAAAACTCAGGAGTTCCTTTATCCTTAGCCTGCTAAAAATCACAGCAAAGAATTTTCCTAATGGAGAGTAGTAAATTCCACTCCATATTTTTATGCTTCCCTTCTTTAATTTACTTCATGTATTTCTAATTTTTTTTTATTTATGCTTATCTGAAAAGCACTGTAAGCTGGCAACTGACTCAGCAGTAATGGGATAGCCATAATCAGAGCAATTTGGCAGGATAACATTTTTTAATCAACATAAATAAAACAAGTTAACCCAAGTGAAAAAAGCATGAGTCATCAACTTAGAGTTCGCTCACTAGCAGCCTGTCATCCTGTCTTTTCAAGGATGTTTTCCTCTGTTTCTTCAAAGGAGTTTCTAGGTCTTTTCCTTTCTTTGTATTGGTAGGCAGGGTGACACAGCTAGTTCTCATTCCACAGGCAGTGGTCCTAGCACTTGCCACAAGTACTGAATACTAGAAGTTAAACCAAGCTCAGTTCACTGGGAGATAGTAATTTCAGATCTTGCGTTGTGCTAAGGAGGAAGAGTGAAAGGATGTGTTATCAGAAGGAGATTTGGAAGTCATGTGTTGAAACAAGATCTCATAAGCTGCTGGCGTATCCCCACTTTTGCCCCAGCTAGGAAGGGTTGTCCTCCTGGCTGAAGTCTATGACATCCTTTTCTTCAAGACTTAATTCAGTATTAAAATGCAGAGCAAACAAGTTCAGGCTGCAAGAGACAAGAAGCTTCTCTCCTGTGCTTTTCCTTGCCGTCTTGATAGTTACCTTGTTGTTGCTTATTTGAACAATCCTTTTTTAACTGAGCCATTGCGGATTTTTCTGCAGTCATTTAATCCAATCCCATGTATGACTGTCTGAAACACCTAAAAGATCAGCTGTTGTATAACAGTTATTTAATGAGATCATTACTTACAGTTCTTTCCTAATTTAGCTTTCTAAATTTTCTTTTTTTCTTTCTTAACTTTGTGTTTTCTTTCTCTCATTCTCCTGTTCCTGTTCAAGCACAAGATCATTTTCTACTTCAACTTGTAATGGAAATGCATAGGCAAGCCTGTGATGCTTCTCAGTATCTTTGCTGCTTATAAAGGCCTGCAATCAGTGAATTTACACAGCTGTTTTAAAAATGCTGGTATCTCATTGCATACTCATGTCTGTTAGCAGTGCTGTTACTGCTGCCATCAGTGTAGCTGCATTCAGATTGGCAGTGATGAAACCTTTTATTTAAAAGAACTGAGTGCAATGTGAGGAGTCCTACAGCTTTAGCAAGATGCAACTTACTGGTCTTCTCTCAGTATTAGTATGAACAGCAGAACTGATTGGTTGTTTATGTGGTGAAGTGTTATCCTTGAAAACCTGTACTGCAATACAGCAGTTGTTCCTAGCCCTTTTGCAGCCTCATAAGAAAACTGGCAATATTCCACCCCTCACTTCAATAATTATGTTTTCATCAAAACAGTTCAGCAGTCTTCTGCAGGTAGATGAATGTCCTAAATGCCTGGATAAACCAGTGCGGCTGTCACTGCCTTCCAGTTCTCTGGGCAGCAAGATACTCCAGAATCTATTGACCTGTGCTGCTGTTTTGCCCTATTCTTAGTTGAGATGTGATGTAATGGGTTAACTGCTATCAATGTTGGGGGAGAAGGAGCTGTGTGAGTGGTTCTCCCAGGGGTATGGAAAAGTTAGTTTGTGAATTAACGACTGTACTGTGGAGCATGGAAGCAGGACAGGTGACACTGGACTGATGCATGCATAAGTAGAAGGCACTGTGACCTGGGAGAGCGGTTGCCTATGGGAAGCAGGTAGGGAGAATCCAGCAGCTGGAGAAAGCAGAGAGGCAGTGACTGGGTCTGAGCACTGCAGCTGATCCCAGTGCTAGTGGTCTTATTTGAGTGTGGAACCTGTGCACGTCACGGAGTCTGGCTAGCCCTATGCAGTTGTTTGACAATTATGTTGCCTCTCCTTTTGTCCCATGGCTACTTTTGGATGTGCAGGGAGGGAGGGAAGACTGCCAGGAAGGGGGCAGGCATGTTGACTCTGGCCTTGCATGGCACTAGTGCCCCATATGCCAGATAGCATAGCATCTCGCTGGCGTGCTGAACGTGACTGAAGAATCCATGCAGCAGAGAATTATAGGAGGTTGTTTTTAGCTTAAGTRGTTTCCTACACAAGTGAAGCATAAAGTAAGGATAATTTAGTCAAAGTGCATCTTTCAAGTTACAGAATTATTCAGTGTATCACTACTTAGCACATTGGTGATAGTCATATTAAAGTTGTCTCCCTTCCCCTGACATGCGTGCACATGTACATTTTAATATTTTAAACTAGCAGTGTCCTGGACCACACAAGACAGAATCTCAAAGAACGTTAAGTGCTATATTAGATTCTTCAAACTGTACAGTAATCCAAGGCTGCCGCTTTGCCTGGCGTACCCCTGAAGCTCACAGCGTCCAGTCCACCAGAGATTGTTTGCTACGGACCCTGAGGCAGCTACAGCTAGGGARGAGTATTTGGAAGGTAAAATAAGCGCCGGTGATGTCCTTGCTGAACTTGAGACCGCTCATTAAGCAGCTGCTCTAATTTCTCTTTTACTTTACTGGCATACGAACAAGGATGTAGATTTTTTTGTGGAGCTGGGATTTACTATATAATATTAAAGAGGGAACAGCAAAGTCAACAGTCCATATGGTACAAGTTCTTTTTTTCAAAACATTGGTTGGTCTTAAGAACCTTTCAAATGGAGAAGCTTTACTGGTAATGCATAAACAGTAAAAAACCTGTGAAATTTCCCTGACGAATGTGAAAATTACCAAATTTTTCTTGGAAACAAGGGAAGTTAAAAGAAAATTAATTTTTCCCTATGTTAAAATAAAGCTGCATTAACAGTGATACAGAGCTACAGCAGTAACTTAAAGTTTACTTTAGGATTTCTGGTTTTGAAGTGAAGTACTGAATACTAGATATGTGAAGAAATGTCCTTGCGAAACTGACGGAATTGTATGTAGATTTTCAGTCGTCTTAGTAGCTACAGAGTTTGTGCTTTGTGGATCATACTTGAGACTGAGTGCTATTCCAGTAATGAAGTTAATTTTGCCACCAAAATTAACTATGAACCGTGATCTTTAGTTCAAATCTATTCTGAAATACAACAGTGCATCAATGATTAATTTGAAGTGTGTTCTGCAATTAATTCTGTATCCTCTTATATGATTTTCTGGATTTCTATAGTAATGCCTACAAATAGGGTTTTTGTTTAAACCTTTTCCTCCCTCTTCCTTCCCCCCATTGTAGTTATCTACAGATTTGAATAACTCAAATTATTTTTGTAAAATACAAAGGCTGTGGAATTGTGGCATTTTAATTCTTTCTCATTTGTTATAATTTTAGTGTTTCACCTTCATTCCTACAGTTACCTGTGAAGCTTTTCCCACAACCAGCAAACTGTCTAAGGTGCTCCTGTACAACCTCTGTGGTTGCTAAATAACATTTTTTGGTCTTACGGGACATATATTAAAGCATATATGTTGCAGATGTTGACTTCTGTTTCCTATTCTTTCATAAGATGATACTGTTCTTGTTTTGGGCTGGTTTGCAGCTCAGCTGAATTCCAGATAATTAATATCCTATTATTTTTTGCAGTCTGTCATAGAGCTTTGTGATTTGAACATTATATTACTTTCTAATATGTTGAAATTATTTCATTTTTTTAGTATTATGCTACGTGTTTCAGTTCATTTTCTGAACTGCAGAGGAATTTTTTTAATAACTTTTTCTTGGGAAAGTTGTGAACATGGAGATCTTGCAAGAAAACTAAGTGAGGTGCTGTTTATTTGCTTTGATTAGTCAGTTGTTTAAAATGAGTTTATCATACATAGAAGGAATTGAAAATGCATTAAGAGATAATCACTTAGGTAGGTAGAGATGACAAATAATCCATCTCAATGCTGATGTGTATTAAACAGAGATAATACTCCTTTGTATAATAATATATCTTCAAGCATTAGATCATTTAAAAATGCTTAATACTTTAACCTACTTTTGAGGTATTAATTAGAGACCATATTGCAGTGCTTCAGCAGTAACCCTGCAGTAACACCTATTGGTTCACACCTAAAATAGTCCTCGATGGAAGTCGTAGCCTGCTCCCAATGTGGCAAAATGTTCCTAGCTTTAGTGAGGAGGAGCTCGTCTCCTGAGGAACTGTCTGGGAGCAGAGGCTGAAAACTCAAATCTGATGCTCTAACATATGCAGTGTAAAAATGACAAGTAATTATTTGTTTCTTATGATGATTCCTAATTCAGTGAAAGACATACTGAATGACTTGACCATTTTCAGTGCAGATAACTAGTTACCATTGTGCCATATTCTCCTGAGAGGAAGACAAGGTTCTTCCAAGCAGATCAGCTGAAAAACTGTGGGTTGCCTCAAATTCAGGGTTGTCTCCCTTTTGGGTTAGAAAAGCCATACTAAATCTAAGTGTTCAATTTTTCTGATATAAAGAATATGTGCATACATAAGACTGTACTAGACTTAGTTTGTTCTAAATCACTACTGCAACAGAATTTATATCCTCAAAAAAACAACATTATGTCCTTGTTTCAAACTTCAGGCAAGCAAAAAGGAATCTGTTTCATGCCATAAAAATAATACTCTGAAACAATGTTGCATACCTTGAACTGAAAATACACAAAACTATATTTTAAGGCGGCTTCAGTGAGCCCAGGGTGGTTGAGCTCAATACTCTATAACATATAATGTTTTCTGCTCTAGAAATGCGTAGTTAAAAATGGTAGAAAAAAAGTGTTCCTCCTGATATATCAGGTGTTTTCCCAGTATTTTAAAAGTAATTCTAGTGTTTCAATGAAAAATTTGTTGTGCGACCTTTCATGATACATCCAAACAGGAAAAGAGTAGAAAAAGGAAAAGCTGGAAGTGCTTGTATGACTAGTGCTAATGTCACAGCAGTGCTTGTTGTGTTCTTCTGAAGATTTAAGATCACCTTTCATCATGGCAAATCTTAGAATAAATCACAAGCAGGTACGTCGTGTGAATTCACTTTTGGGAAAAAATGATCTAAAACAATGAAGACTTGCACTTGATTTCAGTTAAGGAATAAAAATGTCAAAGTGCAAGGAAACCTTGCAGGTTTCCTAAGCGTAGCCTGAATAGCATTTGTTCTCAGGTTACAACTAGAAACAGTTTTTAGCTAGGAAGGTAACAAAGCAGGAAAACAAGGTACCCAGAGAGTCTAGGAGCCGCTGCCTTTGGAAGCTTTCAAGACTYGGCTAGACAAAGCCGTGGCTGACCTGATGTAGTGTTCATGTCGGTCCYGCTTTGAGTGGGAGGCTGAACTACATGGCCTCCAGAGACTACAACTTCCAAGCAGCGTTTCCATGCTGTGAATTGGCTTTCTTACTGTGAACCAAGCATATAGAGGATAATTACTGGACAAATTGTGTTTCATCATGTTTAAGGCATGTGGGAGGGAGATGAGAAGAAAATGCAGGAACTTTCCTGGTAGGCAAGTGATGGAATAACTGACACTTCCTATGTTCTCTGCCTCCCTGTGGACACATTTGCTACTGTTGGGACAATATGATCTAAAATCCAAAGCACTTTACTAATGATTATCTACAGTCATAAAATAATTTTCAAAAGATCTTTCTCTGGGAAAGAAGATTCCTGTCAATAGAGGGGAATAATGTTGCTCTGTGTTTTGGGAACTGATGCTAATGTCTAAGAACTGTGAATTGCAAGCATAATTGTAAAATATTGCAGCAAACTATTGGAGGCTAACTGACTTAATAGCATTTGTGGTAAAAGTCACTAATGTGTTTTTAGAGGATGCCTTCAAAAACATAATTTGATTAGACATGGGCTACATGGATTTGTCAGGAAGAAACTCTAGCTCCAAACAACTCCAGCAAAATTAATTTATATTTCCATGACTGATTAGAAAATGACATAGTTGAGTAGAATAGAATTCACAGTGAAGGCTGATAGCTAGAAAGCTGTGAGAGAGCAGGTGAAATAGTTTGGCATACAAAAAACTGGTAGAAGGTTTCCTCATCCATTCTGAACTGATGCATATTTGACTGTATAAATGTTCTTTGACTTTTGGCCAACCTTTGTGTCTCTATAATTTATAAAGACAGTTATGGGGTCTGACACTAGTCTAAATAGACTATATAAACCACAGATATGGTGCAAACCTAGCTGACGTAACCAAACACAAACCTTATTCTCAAGTTTGTTTTAACATTTGTCACTCAGAGCAACATTCCCTGTAGGGTCTTTGCTCTGGTAGGTCTGGTTAGACCTAGCGTAACCCTTCAGCTTATTTTTCACGTTGTATTTCCTCAGATACTGGAAACTGTAACACTGTCAGACCATGGTATTTTACTATTTAGGCATTTTTCTTTGTTTTTTTCCCCCCACTTTTGAACTCTGTAGGTGTCACAGAAAGGAATTGTGAAACCGAAAAATAGAGTAGTAGATAATAAAATCTGTTTGAGAAGTACAGTTAGACGTGTCTTGACCTTTTCTTGTGAAGCAGTGAAGTTGTACCTTGAGAAACTAAATCTTGGAATTTTACTCTGCATTCTTATACCTTCTGCCTTCATCTATCCTGTGTGAAGGGAATGGGACCCTTCTAGCAGTCTGCACGCTTGGTTTTACTAGATGAGTTCTCTTTTTCCACCTGGAAATTGTATTCTTGTAGAAAGATTTTGGCAGTTGTCCATACTCAGTTCAACTCCACGGCACGTGCAGACTTGAATGATTCAGAATTACTGTGTGTGACCAGGCCGTTAATGCCTGACTCTTGCTGTTGGCTTGTTAAGTTTGAGACGTAGAAAGTCGTGACACAAAGGCTGCACAAATGTTCACTTGGAAATCCTGAGTCAGGCCTGTTTCGGCTGTGATACTGGATATGGGATTAGAATTAGTTTTTTAGGTTCCCGTAATGCTACAAAAGACAGCTTTAATTCCTTCTTATGAAGGACTGTATACTTTTATTAACTGCTTGTGTGTATTAAATGCATAGTGAGGTAAATCATCTGCTCTGTGGACTTCTTAATATCCTGAGGGATTTTTACTGTTGTTCTTTAAATATTTTCTTAAGCAGTGGTGCTAGAAATAATTAACAAAACTCATTTTATCTTAAACAGAAAACAGTGCCGTGATTTCAATTTTGCATGTTTCTTGTTCTTTCTCAGCAGTCTTTACTTTCTTTAACGCATTTCTTTGTTTTAGAGAAATCATTTTCAATATGGCTAAATTCCACAGTTAGCAGTTAACTCCAGGTAAGTGGAGTTAAAAAAAAAAAAAAAAAAAGCCCCTAAGTTAATAATCGAGGGTTTTTTTCTTATCCATTGACCTTTTTGAAGGTTTTTATTCTCTGTTCTGCTGCCTGATTACTTAGGGATTCACTGAACAGTTTGTTTGAAGGCTATTCTTTCTCCTAGCCATTGGCATGAAAATGCATTTGTCTGAGTGAAACCTCTTTGATCTTCAGAAGCTTTGTACAGCTAGATTGAAAAGGAAGCTGTTGGGCAGTTCTTCCCAATGAAAATGAAAATACTGCCTAAGATTTCAAGTCAGATAGTATTTCTCTGCTGCTCGGGTTTTTTGGGGTGTGTGTGTATGTGTTGAGCTTTGGAGTAGTGATCATGCCCTTTTAAACAAAATTTGAAAATGCCTGAATATGAATGGTGCCCTCTTTCAGTGGTGTAAAAAGAGAGGGGGGGGGGGAACTCCCTGGTCTGGTGTGTGTGTGCCCCCCCCCCCCCCAAMAAAAAAAAAAAMAAAGGGAGGGGAGGCTCTGTGGAACATTTTATGTTAGTTAAAAATCCATGGGAATGATGAATCTACTACCCTCTGGGCAAGATACTGTTTAAAAAGGCTTAGAAGGGGCTCTATTCCAATAAAGTAATTAAGCTCAGAGACAGATACTGTTTTAACTTTGTGTTGAGGTGCTGATGTTTGCATAAATCAAAATTTGTTCTTCCAAGTTATACTTAATGGTTTACTTTTTAAAAACTTGAGCCCACCATTCTCGCAGAATATATTATACTCCAAAACTTCAAAACGGTACATTAATTTGCAGCCATGTACCTCCAGTGCTTTTAATTTGAAAGTCCCTGTTTACATTTTTCTTGTTTTGAAACCCCATTTTTTAAATAGAAATTCCAAATAATCTGTTTTCCTGTTTCAGACCCCTGAAATCAGTCTTTGCATTCAGTAGTGGTGAATATCTGCTTCTAGGGGGAGAAGGATTTTTCAGGTAACCTAACCATTTGTATAGCATGCAGCAGGGATAAGCAGCAGAAATTTGTCATGCTTTCCAGGTGTGGTTGACTTGATAGTAATAATTTACAATTGTGAGGTGGTATTTTTTCATTACAAAAAAGTCCCCAAATGATCCTTGGCATATTTGTTTAGGACATATTTATCTGATGTTGGGTTGTTGCCACTGCCAGTGAGGGTATCAGCTGTGCATCTCATTTGAATGTTGGTACCTCCAGTTGCATTGTTGCACTTGGTCCATGTAAGCTGAAATGTCTTTTTTTTTCTTTCTTTCTTTCTTTTTTTCCCCAGATTCACTAGATGCATTATTTTTGACACTTCATTATTGCTTTTTAGTTTAATTACTGATGAGATGACAATGTCAGGTGGGATTGTGTTTCAGAACTTCTTGAGTATAAGAAAAAAAGTCACAAGAGCTTCTTTGTTTAAGGTTTAGCAAATGGGACAGGTCAAGTTGATAAGGAAAACCAGTTTTGGCTGTTATTGACCATACCATTTGGTCCAGTTCTTTTCTGAGTCCTAATGGATCAATTCGAGTTTCCTCATCTTCCAACAGAATACCCTAGTCACCTAGCTATGACTGTTTTGGTTGGTGGTAAAGCAGGATGACATCCTGGAGACCGATTTTTGTAAGACCCAATTTTCTGTTCACCGTGCATTCACCAATCTTCTCTACACCCTTACCTGTTATTTTAAAGTGCGTGTACTAAACATGCATGCGCTACAGCAGGAGCAGTGTTAGCAGAGCTGCAGAGAAAAGTAAGTATCGCTTAGTCAGAGATATTAGGTTTGGTATTCCTGCTTTTACTCCATATCCATAGATTTTTCTAAAAGTTTTCTCCGTAGTTTTTTCTGGTTAAGGATAATTTAATCAGCAAAAATCATTAACTCACTAATCATTGCCTCTCTAAATCATTAATAACTCGAGCAAAACACTGGTGCGATACTAACTTCATGATTACACTGTTACTAACCTCTTCTGCTTCGAGAAACAGCTGTCGAGATCTTGAAAAGGAAATTATTTTTATAACAGCCTTCTATTCTGCTTCTCATTTTTCTGACTTTATTATAATACAACTGCAAGTTAGGGAAATCTGATGATTACACTATTACACATGAAAAGAAGTTTTTATTAATTCCAGTACATTACAGGTTTTTATTGTCCTTAGTCTTAGTAATTAGTTAACACAACTATTTTGATTTTTATATACAAGTCCTTATTAATTATTTTATCATGAGAAAAATGAGTGGGGTCCAAATGCCCTATTAATTCATTTCAGCCTGAAAAAAATTCTTACAATTATCTTGGCAAGAGGAATGAGTGAAATTAGCTGCTAATGAGAAGATAAGTATAGTAATCTTTTCATGATATAAAACTGTGATTGTCAGTAGGTAGTAATAGGAATTTAGATTATATTTCATGGGACCTTACTACTTTGTGTTAAATCATTAACATCATCTGATATTGTAAATTGGGTTATTTCACACCTGTATTTTTGTCACTGACTGCTAACCCGCCAGCCACAGATACTGATAAGTTTTTGCTAATTAGAGAATCATTAATGAAGTAAAGAATATGAGCAATCAATTATGACTTGTTTTAGTAATCCAAACAAAAAACTTAATTGCGTAAATTTATCTTGTACTTTCAAGCTTTGGCAGTATATTTGTGAAACACAGCAAGAATGTCAACACTTTATAAGGAGCAGGTGTGACCTGTATGAGTTTTTCTAATATTCAGTTGCAAATAGCTTGACTTGTGATATGAAATGATAGATTAATGCTTTGTTAAAATCCACTTTTTTTCTGTAAACAAGAACTTCTTCTGCTTTGGTTCATTCTATTTGTATAATTTATATAGTGAGCTTTATCAGAAATAACTTTTGTGTCATATTCTTTTGAAATTGTGCTGATTGTTTGCAGGTTCAGAAAAGTTACTTTGTAAACACCGTGAGGCACTTCTCAACCCCCCACTTCAAACACAAATCTGTTGTTCTTAGGCAAGAACTGCACATCTTCCTAAATCTTACTATATCATATCTTTCCTTAGCCCTTTCTGTGTCTAGGCCTCTGCTATAAAATAAGGTTTCATGTTGATTGCCTCTTATTTATATTTCTTTAAATTTCCTCATGTTCAAACCAGAAAAGCTGTTTCCATTGTACCTTTCTGTGCAAACAGTGCTCCATTAATTCTCCCAGATTGTACTTCAGTATCATTTCTTGTACTCTGCTTCCGCTAAACAGGATGAACAGTGGCTTGCCCCTTTCACCAGTGAAGTATGCAACTGGTAGTACTTAATGCAGAGCAAGAAGTGGCTTGTCCTGAGGTGGGGCCACGTCCAGAATAAGGTGAAGCTTTGGGGAAGCAGGAGTAGCTTCCAACATGCTGCTTGTCATAGGCTGGGATGAAAATGCTGTTGGCAAGGCAGAATCACGTGATGTACTATCAGCAGCAGGAGCTGTAGAGTAGGAACTTGTAGGTGGACTGGAGTAGGAACTTGTAGGTGGACTGGAGTAGGAACTTGTAGGTGGACTGGAGTAGGAACTTGTAGGTGGACTAGGTTGCATAATATGTTGTTATTCTCTGTATACTCTTTTATGCTGTCTAGCAGTTGGGTTAAACTCACTGTTATGCTGAAATGAACAGCGATGTCAGCAATATCAATTTTAAGGAGCCTTTCTGATGAATCAGTGTGATATAAGAAAAGGTTGCCTTGAAGATTTTGCTTAATGTTGGATTGGATGAATTTGTAATTGTACTTTTTTCAATATATCTTGGAGATAAAAATGAACAGTTTTTTTTTGTCTTAGGAATAAGTGTGATTATGATGTGAATAGACTAAGGATAGAAAAAATTGTAACTTGTTATTCCTATGCACAGAAATTGTTGGATGTCTAGGTATGCAGTCATAAATGTGTGTTAAATCATGTTTCCAATAAGCTTTTTCCCAAATTTGAAGGTTTAAAAGGCTTGCACCAAGGCTGTAGATATATGTAAAATTACTTTGAGGTCACGATATGGTGGTATTACTACTCAGCGTCTGGAAGGGATTAATACGGTATGACAACACTACACCGCTGTGGAATTGTTAACCTTACTTTAGTTACTGATGAAGGCACAAAGTGCTCTTATCATTGAGCAGTCGTTTTCCAGGGCAAAACTGCTCCCTGGAGAGCCCAGGGGAGAAAGAGCTTGTTCTGAGGTGAGTGCCCAGAGCTGCCGTAGCGCCGGTCTCGGTGGTGGCCTTGAAGAAGTGTCGGTCATCAGCCCTTCACTGAAAAAATCCCTTTCCAAATAGTGCTGTACGCTTTGCCTGCTAGGTATGTCCTGTGAGCCCCTGACAGAAGTGAGTGCCTTTGAGGTTTTTTGGTCAATGGGCTAGTATGTCTGCTGCCTGTTCAAAAAATTACTGCATTTTTACATTATCCTGAGTTTACAGAAACAAATTTGAGAAAGGTCTGAAGAAGAATAATATATAGAGCATTGCACTAAGCTTTCCACTGTTTGAGGGTTTTGATTATTAAACAACTTTTTTTGAACTCACAAGTAGGGAAAATTCTAGAAAAGAAGGTAAAGTTTTTTTAAAATAAAGCAATATGAATTATTTTCTTGATAAGTATAAGCTGATGAAAATGTAGGAGGGATATTAAACCATTAAGACTTGGATCATTGGACACCAATCTGTGTTTTAGCATGAGATGCACCACAAATGATTTTGTGGCTAAAGTAAGAAGTAGCATAAAATTTTCTTACTGAAATACACTTAGTAGAAAGCTTAAAAAAATTCTTTCATTAAAACCAATTATACCCACTAGGTATAAAGCAACAAAAGTTTAATATATTTGAAGAGCTAATTATTGAATGTTCTTCTATAACTGCTATTATTTTCTTACTCCTGTTGAAGGAATTGATCAGGAATGATATATTATGCATTTTGTTCTTGTTGGTATTCTTTTCTTCTAATATTTGGGTTTAGGGTGCCAATTTAACCAAAAAGAAATCTGCCTGTAGTGAAATTACCACTGGTGTAGTTTGGTCTTGTCAGTAGTTGCTTTATTCTATAGCTACTAGGCTTGCTTAGCTAGGGTACAGGCAGGTTAGTTACTGAACGTCTTCTAACGGGAGTAGAAATATTTTAGGTTAATAGTTGTTATCACTGAATGCCATTTAGAGGAAGGAAGAATGATTCCTTTTACTTCTCCCTATTCCTCTGTATTTTGCACAGGATAGCTATTCATCTTGCTGAGATATTACAAGTGTTTGCTACTTTTCCATATTATCACATCCTGATATGAAGATAAGTATTATATTGCTATTCTTACATTCTGTTTATGCTTGCTTAGCTGGATCTAAAGTTCTAGGTTATCCTGTTTTCTTTACAGTCTAGAGTGGACCTCTCATACATCCTATTATAAGTCTTAATTCATTTGCTCCTAAGTACTTTTGAATTCTGTTTAGAGAAAATGAATGCGTCTGTGCTGTTAAGGGTCCCTATTGTATTTCTCAACCATTTACAGACTCGCATTGCTTTCTCCCAGAAACTAAACAACTTGGAAGTAATGCCACTTACTTTGAAGCCCGTCATATAAAATACATAAGGATAAGAATGTCTTCTCAAGCGGCTAGCCTGAGATTTTGCTTGCTGCATAGCCACGATTTACAAATTGCTTGGTTTTGGCTCAGTCTGCAGAGAACAACTTTAAATTGCAGCTATGTGGTATATCTTGTGGTAATCCTCTGCTGAGGCCACAGAGCTGATGAATGAATAAATACGGCAAGGTGCATATCAAAGAAAAGTCTGTATGATTAGCTTGCCAGATGCGAATGGAAGGTAAGGTAAGGGTGTACCTGTGCTACGAAGAGGATCTGACCAGGATTACAGCCCATAAAGTCCTTTTGAGTTCAATTTTAAAGTAAGTAACTTAAACAGCAGTGTTTTAGCCATAAATAGCCATAGCAACCACCAGGGTATTTTGTCAGTTCTTTGTCAAATCTTCCAAACCACAGCAGCTTTGTGCTGCTGTGGATATGCTGTTATTGGTATCTAAGCTTGCAGGTTTAAAGGTAGCCAAAGGTGAGCTGTGGTCACATTCATCACAGCAGTATAAATACACCTTCTGTTAGCGATGTCCCCTGGCTTTCCAATTCCAGCTTGTCAGCCACCTCTTAAATTGCGACCGTTAGAGGCAGGGTGGGCAGAAGGCCCTTCAGTAGCGCTGGAAGCGGAGCCTGCTGCCGGGGCGCTCAGACCCCCGCGCTGTGCCCACCTCCAGGCTGTCTGACCGCGCCCAAGCCGCTGGCTTTGTCCCCTAGCCTTTCTGCAGCCCCAGCTCCCATCTGTCTTTTAATAGAATTAAGCTGCTGGTATATCAAGCAGTGTTTGAGGATCATGCCTGCAGAAGGTAAGGGAAGGAGGTTATTGACTCTGAAAATACTCTTCCCGTTCTTTCTCCTCTGAATATCTTCTGCATCTCTAACCTCTCCATTTATGAAAACTTCAAATATCTTCTGTGTATTGAACCCCATCTTCACCTGTGAATAAGTACTACAGCACTTTTCTTTGTGCAAGTATTGTAGGAAATAATTTTTTTCTTAAATTCCTGCTGAATTTTTCAGTCCTGTGGAGAGAACTATATTAGGAAAGTGACTCAGAAAAGAATACCAATTCCCCTCTGAAAAGCTTTTTGTGGTTAACACCTACTGAAATTCTTTTAAGAATTTTTTCAGAACACATCTCCAACTGGAGTAAAATATATGTCTGCCTTTTAGTTAGATGCGCTATCTTAATCCTGACAATTTGTGAGTACTTAATATCCTCAAACCATTAAGTGGGCTAAACGTCTTACTTAAAACTCTTTTGAGGAAAAATTAATACTTTATTACATTATTATTGCATTGTTTACCTGCAGAAATGGGAGAACAAAGAAAAATCAAATGGCTTCTTCAGGATCAATGGAATGAGTCAGCGGCAAAGATAACAGGGAAATGTTATGTTTATCTGAACCTAGTATTGCATTGATGGATAACAGAAATATAGAGCGAATTAATAAGAATTTTATACATATGCTTACCAAATTAAGAAATAGCTATTTAAAGTTGTTTTCAGAGTGATGGGAGGGTAGGTTAAATTGGAACTTCAGCAAAATCAGCTAAAATCAATGGCCGCAATTACATGAACCAGAAGCCTAATTTGATAATAAAATTAGGCATCAAATATATCTTTCAAAGCTTAAAATTCCCCCCTCTCCCGATGAAACCAGAAGAAATATTTAATCAAATAGAGTATGATACTGTTTTGTAAAATTGATACAAGGAGATTATATTAGCATTAGGTAATTAGAAGGATAGCTTGCAGCAAAAGGTTAGGGCCTGATCCATGAGCATTTACACACATGAATAAATTTACTTCTGTTTAGGAAGTTTATGCATACTAAGGTAGAACAATATTATTTGTAATGTTAATATTAGGAAGAGATGAAAGAGAATGAGCTCAAATTGGCTGTTTTTACTAAAGCTAAGGGATAATTATAGTTGCCTGGAATACTTTGTTTGAGTGATAATTTATATAAGTATATGAATGCTAGTCTGTTCTTTAAAAGGGTTGTTTGCTTGAAGAACTGGCTTTATAAAAAAGGTTGTTTAAAATTAGAGGTAATGGAACAAAAAAGTAAAACACTAAAGCTAGTGCAGCTTGATACTGGCCATTTTTTTTGTGGGATCAGCAGAGGTGCTTGAAATGAGGACTGAACTTGATAACAATAAGTTGCAAACATGTCTTTTGTGCTTTCTGCAGAAGACCTGTGCTTTATGGAGCCCTCAGCATATTAATTAATTTGTTTAGATTTATTTTACATTCAAAGCTATGAAGAATAAGGAAAACCTTTCTACCAGGTTGTATATTTTGCTAGTTTTTGCAATTTCCTCCGTCTGAATGACTTTTATGCTCTAGATGCTTTACGGTGCTTTCATACAATGCTTGCCTTTCCTTTAAAGGGCAAAATGTTAGTGAATCATTCTCTGTCATAAATTCAATCCTGATGATATATATCTATCTTATTTTCTTCCCCCATCCTTCTGTCTTGAAGACTCATTAGATCCTACATCTGTTAATTTGCTGGATGCATTCAAGTTCTTCAGGAAGATGCGAAATTAGATGGCTGTATCAATGGAGAGTCTTTTGTTCATTATAAAGTTGTAATTTTTAATAATTGAAATGCGGATCGTGACTTTGTGTGCGTATGTATTACGAGAGTGCTCACCGTGAGCAATTTTATGCCTTCTGCTTGTGTTTGTGAAAGGGCACAACTCTGCTGAGCCCTTGTTCCGTATATAGAATTAGCAATAGTCAATATCTAGGATTTTCTTTAAATAGTCTCTTATGTGAGTAAGGGACTGGGAGAGCCATTATGGAAAGAACTTTATTCTTTTGTCAGACTCCAGCGGTCTGGAATTCTGTAGTATCTCAGTCAGAGGAGATGATTTTTCACCTATTTGTTCAGAAGGAGATGCCCACCCCATGCATCCTTTCAGTGCTGTAGGAATAAAAGGATATAAGATTAACAATATCCTGTTAATGCATTAGAATGCATTTTTAGGGTACTAGAGAGCTTGAACAATTTCTGGTATACTTGGACTACTTTTCTTTATTTCACCCGGCTATTTTAAGCTTTAGGTCAGTGGAATAAAACAACATTGGCCTAATTTGATTAGCAATTAGCTAATTATAGTAACTATTTATTTAAGAAAAATTGTATTGTTTAACCAGAATATTTCTATAATTCTTCCAGAGAAGTCAAGAAAGGTGAATCAGTCTTTCAACATTTTAGTAAGTAAATGTAGAAGGAAATGTTCTAACAAATGAATGGAGATTTACTTGTCCACGAAGTTGCAAATTGTCTCATTGGTGTTCTGCTAAGGGGACCTCAAAAACAGGTCCTCTGGAAACATGCT
The DNA here is from genome assembly GCF_003343035.1 of Apteryx rowi. Taxonomy (NCBI): domain Eukaryota; kingdom Metazoa; phylum Chordata; class Aves; order Apterygiformes; family Apterygidae; genus Apteryx; species Apteryx rowi. Next base: position 3,193,466 of record NW_020450871.1, on the reverse strand, counting down.
TGCCTGTTTCTTCTAATGAGTGGAAAGGGAGTTCAGGGAGGTGGTTAATGTTTCTGTAATAAATTATTTATTAGTACTCAGACTGTTAAACAACACAACTTCTTATTCTAAACTATAATTTAGAAAAAAGATACATCAGCCTGTTTTCAGTAGAGTCATATCAGTTGTTATTTTTGCTTCTGGTATTAAGGAAGCAAGTAAGACTGTAGGTGAGGCCATCGGAAAAAAACAAGGAACATCAGATTTAGCGTCAGTATAGCAGATTAATCTGCTATAATTTGGTGTATATATAACCAAAATTGGCATTTAAACACCAAAGAAAACGTCTGGATGTTTACCAATCTTACTTGAAGACAGTTTGTTTTAGTACTTTGTTTTAAAAGTTTAACTTTCACTTTTTTCTTCATAGCGATACAGTATGTATATCACAGGCTATACTGTAAAAGTAATGATAAAAGTAATGTAACTAGGTAATTATCGCTATTCTAGAGTGAGTTTCTGAAGCAACAGGAGAGACTATTTTACAGCTTGCTGTACAATACCAGTTATGATGTAGTATGAACTTGCAATATCTGTCCCCTCAAAGAGACAACATTTAATTATGGTAATAACTACTTTACTGCTAACTGGCGCACAGTGCGGTGTTTATTAAAATTATGCAGTCTGTGGGAAATTGTGTCAAAAGGGTGTTTGAAAATACAAGGAAAGAAAATACCCACAGGAGAAAACTGTTAGAAATCCCTTTTGACTAGAGGGATGATAGAGCACAGTTTTGTTGCATCTCTCCACGAAGGTTGGGGGGGGGGGGTGGAGGGAAAAAAAGAAGTCATTTGACAAACCCTGTCAAATGTGGTAACCCCACCTAATTCCTTCCACTGCACAGCTTAATCCCCGACGCGCTCTCCTCAGATAGATGGGCTCCGAGTTTAGGGAGTTTTCGAAGCGCCGCTTTTGCAGCAGTTTCCCGCTGACGGATGCGGTGACCTTATCCCGCAGGCAGCTCGATGCGGTGCGACAGGCCAGCCATCCGCCTCCTATCGATCGCAATTGATTTAAAGAAAGGGATCCGCCAAAGCCTGGCGCTGTTAAGCCCCACAGCTAAATAGATGTTTTATTTGGAGACTTGAACCTTTAGGGTGTTTCCTTCCCTCTCATTTCAATCTGATTTGTAAAACATAATCTGAAAATGTGTCTTCTGGTTGTAAAATACTATTGTCTTTTCGAAACATAGCCTTAAATATCTGAGGCAATTCAAATTCCCAAAAGATAAGAACAGAACTGAAATTCGCTGTAGTTGAAGTAACAGCCGTTCATTGTTTCTGAGTGGTAATAGGATCTTTTCAACAATTTTCCAAATAAGGATAAATATTTTTTCCATTTCTCCAGTTGTCACTATTTTCTTGTAAATATTATATGTACGAAGATACTCCTGTCCACAATCTAAACATATCTCAAATAATTCAACAACTGTAGGGAATGGGCACAAATCGGCTGTGTATTTCTGTATATTTTTTCTGTTTTTCAAACCAAAGATAAATTAATGTTTTTCTATTATATTTTTCTGTACAATATATTTACGATGTTAAAACTTGGTAATTTATTTTGCCTTTGACATTTGCAATTTAAATATGTAACCTAACCTTTCCTTAAAAGGATACTATTTCTAATAATATACAAGTCCTACACAGAAATCCTGCAGCGTATGTAGTAGAGAGACAGCCACAGAAAGACCAGGAAATGCTGAATATATCAATGCCTTCCCTTCTGAAATACGCCTAAGCAGTAAATAAGAATCGCTTCACTGAGAGCTACAATTCTGCTGTCTCTAAGGATTGATAATAATGTAAAGCAAGGCTGTACAGTAGATTGCCAAAGAAACTGAAGAATATTGTGTCTAACTGAAATAGCAGGGCAGCCACCATAGTTCCGAACTGAATGGGCGCAGGGTCTGGACTGTGCTTTCGTTCCAAGGACGATTTCCTCAAGTTCACTCCGAGGGCAGTGCGAAGCAAACTTGCTTCTCTCCTCTTTGTAGCCCTTGAGGATGAAGGGGTTCAGCAGCCTGGGAGGTAAATTCAGCACTTCTCAGAAAATGCTGAGGGAAGGTCTTCAGAGCCACATGGGAAAGACCCGACTGTCCTTCATATCTTTTGAAAACCTGTGAGAACTGGAGGGGGAATTTAGGTATGTGATACTGTGATGTGTGATAGAAATATTGAAAGAGAGGATTTTTGTCTCATAGATATATTTAAGCAGAATAACTTAATACGATTCGTTTCACTTGTATTAATAGTGTTTTATGCGTGGCCTCAATGGAAAGGCAGTGGCACATAAAATATCACATAATGTAAAGTGTGTGTATCTGATGAATTATGTATTTTAAAGGAGGCGTTAGTCAACCGTATAAAGGGAGCAGTTCAGGCTGAATGAGGAGTGGTTGGCTAGCAGGATGAGTAYGAATGAAAATAAGTGTTGGCAACCCCCTGGATTCGAGAAGAATCTAGAGTCATAGCCAGGGAGTCCATCGATAGCACTTGCACAGTTCACATGCTCCTTGGCAGATTAAGTCCGATTCAGAAGGGAGGGAGTTTGGGGAGGATCACCATTAAATACCCAAGAGGCCTAGCTTCAGGTAAAGCCATTAAGGGCAAATGTAAACCCAGACAGGTATAAATACGGGCAATGGCTGAAGTGGGCGTTCAGAATTGAGTCTCCCTCTTAAAGAGAGAGTTGCTCTGAACACTGACTGTCCAGATCGAATGACTAGGGTACATATGGAGGTTTTGAAGTGAGAGCAATTAAGCAAGTATTAATCCTGTTTGGTATTAGGCCATGGATGAGTCAGGATGAATCGGACAATTACAAAGCACTCTATGTTCCTGGAAATGGTGAGTCTGAGTAAAGCAGCGCTTGCAGGCAGCCCTGAGGGACCTGTGTCCTGAGCTTCAGGCAAACCCTGAAATGTTAAATGCACCAAATATTAATTCACTAGGCTTCCATTCTGTTATTAAAAGCCTTCCCCCCCTGCCCCAGGTTATTTAATGGACACCACTTTCTAGGACTTAATTTTAAAGTCTCATCCAAAAGATGACAAAGCAGTCCTTTTATTGCCTCTTCATGTGTTCCTTGGGAGAGTTACTGGGATGTTCTCTGGAAAAATTACTTGTGTTCACCGGTGTGACAACGGACTGGATAGTCCTAAAGGACATTTTTGAGAGCTGTCTCAAGTCATCTTAGAAGTGCAGGTAAAACACTAGCCTTGCAAAAGCACGCTGTTGTTTTTGCACAACTAATTAAGAAATGAGGAAGCAAGAGCTGAGAAAATTAGCTCTGGATAAAGAGAAACCAATGTTAAATGTCCACTTTCTGAAGAAGGTTAGATATGCCTCCTTGTGGAAATTATTGACATTACTCATTTGTCAAAATAATGTTAATAGAGCATGTAGAAGGCATGGTCCTCAGTGTCTGATCATTGCCTGTACTTGAAGTTCAAGTCCTGTCAAACGGGAAACTAATACCCCCATACTGTGGCATTTTGTTTCTGTTGTGTTGTATTATCAGTTTAACTATTAAACTAGCTATTGAAGAGCAAGTGGAAAAGATATTTTTTGAAATTCTTTTGCAGAAGATCACTCTTATTATGACGACGGCGTAATTTCAACCAATATGAAATTCACCTAGGTTATCTAATGGCAGCATTAGATAAAGATCAAAATATTCCAATTTACCTAGGACAAGGAGGTTGAAGTTTCTCTAGATGGGTTTAAAATGGTAGTATTTTTAATTTTCAGGTGATATAAATTGTAAGGTTCAGTGAAAGATGCGTGGCTCACTGAAATATGCCAAACAATTACCAAAAGAAAAGGTGAGAGTTTTCTCTGGAGCAGAGATGCTCACTTGCCCATAAAGTGCAAGTTCAGGCTGCTTGAAGTTTTACAGAATCAAAGTTTGGAAACTATAGCTCTGGGAAGACAATATTTTTCAATTATTGTTGGTCCAACTAATATTTGCTTTGTAAATCAAATATTTTTGTATTGGTTGGAATTACTTCCTGGAGAAGTTCATGCCATATTTAAAGTATCATCAATTTTTGGTCAGTATTATTACATATGTCTTTGCATGTTTAAAAATTAATACTGCAGCTTGCTCTTGCTTTTGCCTAAATCTGTAGTGATCTTGAGAAGCTACAGTAATTTGTGTCAGTAAATTCCCTCCATTTCTAAACAATAATCTGAAATCCCGCAACGCGCTGTAGGATTCTCTGAATCGGTGGTGCTGCATGAGAACCTTCCAGAGCAAGGCTGGGGAAGTGCCCAGCTCTTGCTGAATTTCAGACACGATCTGCCCCTCTCCTGGTGTTGCAGCTGTAGTGTTGCAGGTGTCTCGTCATTCTGCGGATGTGGATATTTGTGGAATACTACTGCATAATTGTTTTGAAGTAGAAAATTAACAGCAAAGAGAGCAGACTTCTGTCAGCTTACTATTCAATTTTGGCTTTCAGAATTTGTAGCCAATTTTGTGTCCCAGATCCAGTATTATTACTTATCTTAAAAATTGTCAAAATGCAAAATATATAAAAGTAATGGCAGTTTTAAAGTATATTGCATAGAACTGTCTAGGTTTCTCTATTAAAATATCATATAAATATTTCTTCTTAGGCATTATGTGTAACTGGGACAACAAATTCTGATTCGAGGTGTAGGAACTGTAGAATAGCTTAGGTTGGAAGAAACTGCTGAAGATCATTTAGTTCAACTCTGGGCTCRTAGGAGGGCTGTATTCAACATTAGGTCAGGTTGCTCATGATCTTGTCCAGCTGAGTTGTGTGAAGTTTATTGTCCAGCTGAGTAAAAACAGTCTCCTCGAAACTATCGAGTTCTTGACACTGTCTTGTATTTAGGAGTTAGGTTTGTTGGAGGATATATGCTAACAAGAAAATGAAGCTCTTAGACATTATTTTGTGTTCTTTTTATACAAATTTATGTATATGAAATGCAGAGTACATAAAGATACATTAATTAAAAAATCATAGCTGGTACTATAAACCATGTTTTCCTGTAATTCCAATATTTCTAGACATGCTGAGTGCGTTGTTTTAGATATTGATGGCATTGTTTCACCTAACGTGCTGGATTTCTGGTAATTAAAATTACATTGCATTGTTGGGAAGCTTAGCACAATCATGTCCTCACTTGCGAATGATGAATGCGTATAAACTAAAAATATTTAAATGATACATAATTGCTAGGTTCTTGACTCAACAATTTAGTTAGCTCTAGGGAGAGGGAATGAAAGAGGAAAAATGTTCATTAGGGCTCAGGGATTCAGTCTGGTGTATTAGAAGGAATTGGATTATTCGGTTTACAGTGTTCTTAACAGATTCAATTTCAGCCAGAGATAATTGAAGTGTCGTCAAAGCTGTGTGCATCACTAAAACATACAGAAAGACATGCTCCCTTGGGTTCGCTAAAACAATATAGAACGATGCGGAGTAGCTTTTCAGAGATTTAACTGCCATTACATTCAGCCTGCTTTTAAAGTATATTACAGCAAACTTAGATGAATGCCTTCCTGCGTACTTTTTCAAGAGAATGAATAGCTCTAGATTGTTTTCGCTTATTGTTGAAGGCATCTATTATTAAATCGAATGCCAAAACTCTTGACTCTATAGCAAAAACTCATCCATGTTTCTGATGAGTATATTTCTAAAATTCTCCTAATTCCTTTTTTAACATTCTTTATGAAGGCAGATTTGGATTTTAAAACTATTTTTGACACAATCACATCAGTGGAAAAGTGCGGTTTAGTTGCTGTTAATTGCTAGATCAAAATATACAATTTTTGAGACAGATTTGAGGCAGTACCCTTCTGTCCACCATCTCTGCACACATGGTTGTCTCTAATTTCAACTGACTCACTGCCCAGATCTCTGGTGTAAACACATTACTGCACTGACTAGTTTACTTCAGGGGCTGCTCTTATCAGATTGCCAGATTCAAATGCAGTGTCATAACCAATAAACTCCTTTCGTGATATAGTATAAAATGGATTTAATCATATTTTCATATGTGTATGTTCTGGTGAACATTTGAAGAGGATTAGCTAAGATCTCTAGCGAAAAGCAGGAGTGGAAAATCCATGTGGTTGTCAGGATGGGCTTAAGGTACAGCAAAGAGTTGAAATTTCACGAGCATTTATAATGGTTTTAATGATGTCATGATAAAGCCCTACTTGGTGTAAATGCAAAAGAATTTTGAGAAATATACACCTAGAAGAAGATGATATAAGTGAAGCAACAGAAGTACTAAAATGTTTTAACTAAGCTTTGAAAAAGTCATCTGCTCATTTGAATGGTTACTTGAGCCATAAAGTTTTCTTATAGCTCATTGTCCATATATTGTGAATGTTGAGCTTAATTGTGGGATTTCTTTTTTATGATTTTTTTCCTGCTTCATTTCTTAGTCTGTTGGGTTTACTGAAACCAAATACTTTCACAGAAACTTTTTGTATTGTAACTGCAGGATTTTCTAGTCCTTTGAACTCTCTTCAGAACACAAGTATTTCTAGTAAATTCTAGTTATGATGGACATCAACAGGGTTTTGGTTAACTACTTTAATTGTTGTTGTTCTTTACCTCCGAACATCAGGCCATTAATTCATATAACAACTAGAAAAATATTTTGCGTTCTATAGTGATGCCTAGTAAGGTTTTCAACAAAATATTGAATCTTCCATAGGATTTTAAAAACTTAATATATTTTATGCATAAAAATGTAAAGAAAGGCTTTTAAATATCAACACAAAAGCTCACCCGCTAGGACTGCTTTGTAACCGTTTTAGATAAGGTTTTTATAATTAAGTGGATTATCACTCTTAGACTCCTTAAGCGTTCTTCATCTAGGCAGAGAAGGCCATGGAGGAAACTGTTGTAAATGTTAAACATGGCACTGGCACAGTAGAAATGGATGGACTATGTAATATCACAATACATTTTACATCCATAAGTAGGAAAACCTGAAATGTTGGTTTAAGTTATCTTACCTTTATCATCATTTTTTGGTTCCTGAAGTATTCAAGTTTATTAGAAGCTGTACTGATTTAAATGATCACAGTTAACTCTGTGTGAGCTTGGTAATGTAGGGGCAGTAAGGAGTAGATTCACAAGATGAAACCTAGCACTTTGAAATCTCTGAACTGAAAACAGTACAAAGTACTTCTCCAAGATTAATATTCTAGGCCTCCACACAATTCCCAGGAGGCAGCTGAGCATTATTCATGTTTTTGAGATGGGTAAATGAAATACAGAGAGGTCTTCACTTGTCACACGGAGGCATTAGACCTGTAGGAAAGCAGGGAGCAAACACAGTTAATTTTTGCCTTGTTATCTGCTGTTACTATGCAAGTTAAACAAGCAAACAAAAAAACCTTGAAGATACCCCCCCCCCCAAAAAAAAAAAAGTCTGAGACACTATAGTCACTTTTTAACCCTTTTAATGGATTTGTAAGTAAGGGGCAGGAGTTATTTCAGGCAGGCCTTTAATTCTTAGTGAGCTATGTCATGTCTGATGTTCAGTAAAGTTGTTTTCGATGTGACAGAATGGTCTTATTAATGAATCACATAAAGTATAACTGCAGATACCGGAGTACCCTGGTTTATTGATGCTCAGGTAAAATGCTGTTTCTTCTGATGCTTTGCCCTTCAAGGGGCAGTGAGCTAGGAGACCAAAAAGCCTCTTTCTAGCTCTTCTAATTGGTGTATTTAATAATTTCAGTTCAGTGGGAGGAGGAAGGTTAGAGAAATTGGGATGATTTCTGACTTCATTGGAAGATGCAAAATAAGTAAGACTGTCTTTATCCCAGGTGGTAAATATAGTGGCTGGCACAATCGAACTGTCAAGTTTGGCAAGAGGATTTTGAGTGGCTGCTGTTTATATGCTTGACATAAATTACTTATTTTCCTGAATGTATTGGCTTACTTCGTGTTGACTATATAGTTTTCTGGCTGTAATACAACAAATCCATTTATTTATATGTGCCTTCCCCATATGTAGGCACTTTGAAATTACTCATTGATATCATACGGTGGTGTTTATACAGGTACATTGTAAGTCTATTCCTTGCGTACATTTGCCATAACCCATAAGTTAAAAATAAAATTCAGTTATGCATGAAAATGCTTAATATTGTTAATCAACCTATTTTTATTAAAATTAGTGATGCTCTTCAGACAGATTGATTCATCTTCTAGGGAGATCAAATTACACTAACATTATAGCTTTTCCTAGTCTGTAGCAAAACCAAATAAATGAGATACAAGCCTGAGATACTTTGAACAAGGTAGAATCAGCCTTGGATAAATGAAGAAAGCAGATATGACCTTTGGAAATATTCATATGGAGAAATTAATGTTTTCTTAGTATCTCATCATTTATAATTCTTGTTACATGCCTGTTATGCATAAGAAATGGTTTGATGCTGTACAGTATTGCTTTCAAAGTTTAAATATACAGAAATAGATGAAATTAAATAATAAAAAGCCACTTTACTCTTGCAAAGCGAACGTTTTGGAAATGACATAGTGCTTCCTTGGTTACCTTTGTGTTTCAGAATGGATAGCATGTTATTTTCTTAGCTGGAAGGAATAAAAGTATCTGCATTGTAATACTTCCTTTGCATTTACCTATGGCTTCTTTTTAAAAATGTCTCTCAGGCTGATACTCTGTCTTTTGTTATAGTGAAGAGATGGCCGAGATTCATTTTAGCAAAGTACTTGCTTAAGTTAAAACATTTAAGAAGTTCCACTGACTGTAAAAGAATTATTGTGCAAAAAAAGAAAAGTTTCTGGGCGAGAAGTCAACTTTTATCCTTCTAGAGCTTCAAGGAGTACAACTGCTGCTTATGGAATTGCAGCACCCCCTCGGATCGGAGCGCCCTGGCGGCGGGTGCTCTGCTAATGTCGGAGCGCGTCGGTGTGGCAGCTGGCGGCGGGGAGGCAGCAGGGTGGTAGGCAGCTGCCCTCGGAGGCTGCTCATCCGGTGTCACTGGACAGGATCACAAGTTTCTCAGGTGGCAGAATGTGTTCTGTAGCTCAAGGTCATTCATATAAAAGTCATTCTGATGGGTAGAGGAACAGTTAAGTGAACTATACAGAGTCTTGAGCAGTGATTACTGACTCCTGCTGTTTTCTGGCTGATGATATCCAGATTTACAAAATCATGTGTTTGCTCAGTAACAACTGACAGCTGTTAAACCTTAATGTGTTGGTAATAGCAAATAACATCGGGACTATGCCAGCGGTGGACAGGAGCAACAGGACAGGACTTGGAGTTCACTGTTTCTCAACAGACGTGCGGTACCAGCGCTATAGCCACGTTCAGTGCGCACGTCTACTGAGTACTTCCATGGCAAGGCTAGATAACTACGTGGGGAATGCGGGAATCCAGAGCTTAATAATCTCAGCTGGCATCTTACATACTTATTACTTTGGTGTGCAAACTGATGAAATCACATATCCTGCACGCAGTAGCAACACTGTATTAATCACCTGGATTAATGAATTGAGGGGAGAAGGAGAGATTTTTTTCAGCTGTGTGGTAAAAATCTACCATGTCTGATTCCTGTGTTTTTGTCAAGAGCCACTATTTTATTGTTTGCTTACATTCCTTGTGAATATAGCTTTTTGCATATATTTAGTTGTATATTTCCATAATGCCACACAAGCTGCTGTCTCTACAGTTAATTCTTGCTTTTCATTTAGTGATGATTATTGCTATTTTTTTGAGAGAGGTAGGATTAAAAAAAATATTTGACTTCCTCTACAAAGTCAAGATAACTCGCACTTAAAGCTGGTCTTCTAAAGTAGTGCTTCAGACTTTTGGCTTCTTGTTACTAACTTGCTGTGGCTGATCACTGCTAACTTGAGCTTTGCAATCACCCTGATTTTGAGGAGGCCTGAATTAGAATAAAAATGTAGTGTGTCACGGTCAAGTTTTTCAACGAGCTGGCAGACAGTCCAGCAGCGTACGTGCTGTGTGACTGACCAGTAGCATTCCTGATGCGTTACTTCAGAACTGATATAATAGGATTCGTTTCAATCATGCTGTGGTAAATTTATGCTTGGGGATATCAGTGAGGAGGAGTCCCATCAACAAGTGTCTGCCTTTCTATCAAGATCTGATTAGTTGTGAAATTACAAGCAGCATTTTAGACATGGTTACAGTAAAGGTTACAGGCACTCTTTGGATCTGAAATTTCATTTCAGAGCAAGAGGTCCCCAAGGGCTGGTTTAATTTATTTAATTACATTGTACAAGACTTGGGTAATAGTTTTAGATCAAAGTATAAAAACCAACTTCCAGGCAAATTTATAATATAACTCAAAGTGGTAAGTTGCTAAACACTTTAACATTTTTGTTTCATAGGACAGAATAGTGCAAAGATATGGATTGCAATGATATAATTACATTAAAATCATGAATAATAAATTAGGAAAGGTCATTTGCTTAATTTTAATAGCAGCATATTTTCCTTGAAAAGATTGTGTTACAAAACTGGATTAAATAATTTTTAGGAAGCCTCCAGACCTTCTTAGGCATTCCTAAGCCCTTGATAGTTTGTACAGGGGAGAAGAGCTTTAAATCTAGTATTTTTATAAAATAATTCTATTTCAAAGGGTTGAAACTTCCTTCCTGTAGTGCAGAAAGAATCATTTCATTATTTCTAGGTCTTTCTTTACTGGATGTATCACGATGGTGGGAAAAACTTCCATTATTCTTTCAGATTCCCTTCAGTGAGTGCCTAGAGTGAAGATCTTTGACTCTTTCCACTTTCAGTTGAAACACTTGTCCCTCTTCCTAGATACAATGTTTGGGATGTTTTTCTAGCCATTTTACTGCCATGTACCTAATTGTATTGGGCATCTGCAAAACCTTGCACTTTGGGGATCAGCAGCTTGATTAAAATGACTTAAAACCAGCATCTTCAAAACAAAACATTATTTATTCACTTCTCCAAAGATACAAAGTGCATAAAACAAGAACTCCAAAGCATAACGAATGTGGATGCCCAGATCTTTCTAAGAGCATGGTCTTTGAAATACGGTGCACTCTCCTCTAAGCTTCATATTTAAAGGGCAGTTCTGTTTCTTTCCATATCAGTGCACTACTTTTTCATGGTCTTCCATCTTTCCTATGTAATCTATTCAGTAACATAAAAATGTTAGATTTTGCTCAGCTAAGATAAAAGTTGTGACTCATTTAAGAGCTGTGTTCATAGTGATATCTTCACTTCAAATTATTCCATCTAAATAAATTGTAAATATATTGAATTTTACTATTTTTCAGATTTTTACTGTTTGGAACAGGAGAAAAAGAACCAGCATAACAAAAATTGCCTCAGATACTGATGGCTTTTTCTAGAATAAAATTTAGGCTCAATTTCATGAAAAAAGATTATAAATGAAAGGAGTGGAAAATCAAGCAATATTGCCGATCTTAGCTTTATCTATGGTAATACTAAATCATTTTTCTTATGGGCATAGTAAATCTAACAAGACTAAGAATAGCAATAGAACCACAGTAGAATTTCTTTATGCTAAGATATAGACATGTGTTGAAGCCTTTGCTGTTGAAGGACCGGGTAAAAATATTGAGGTGAAGTGATGCTATCTACTCCCTGGTTCTGAGAGTCTTGGTAGACTGCGGGGAGGAAACACTACTGTTTTAAATGGTAGCAAACTACATGATGTACATGATACACTGGTGATCTGTCATTAACGCATTTGAAAAACCCGCTCTAAAGATGCGGCATCGCACATCAATGTGGCAAACGCAGCGTGTATGACTGTGGCCGGGTGTATCCTACATGGCATCTGCGAGGCTCGTGCGCCTTTGCAAGAAGCAGACCTTGCTAACGGTCGTCTTAACAGGTTAGCGGGAAATGGATGTTCACTGTCAGGGCTAGGATGGGTTCAAAGCAGGCAAAACCCCGTAGAGATGCCATACGTGCTTCTGCTCTGGCTGTATAGGCTGATGAAAATGCAAATGCATTTCCTGATTTCTTGAACATATTTGGATGTGTGATCTGCTGTAATTCTGAATGATTTAAGCAGGTGGACAGTTTTAGAGGATGAGATGACTCTTCTCTTTGAGAGATGATAGTGTGATTTATCTCATAGCTGTACTGGAAACTCTTTTAGCTTTACTTTGATATGTGTACTCCTTGTATTATTAATACAAGTTACAATTTGTGTAGACTTTGACTCCTGAAAGGACTACATAATTATGTATTTTCAAATTTTTTTCAAGTTTTTGTGATACTTAAGTCTTTCTGGAGGAGTGTGGATATTTATTTCCTTGAAAGAATCTTGACAAAAAGGCAAATTGTTATTAAACTAATATGTATCTCACAGGGAACCAACAAAAAAAATTGTCAGATTAGATGCCAGTTAATGCTTCTAAAATATCGCTTTAAAAGCGGAATATAAGGCATGAAGCTGGTCTGCAATGTAAGCTTGCGCAGCAGCAAAGGGGGGAAAGAGTAATTAAAGTGGTGATCAGGCCATGATGGCCCATTTGTTTTCCTGTCACTGCCAACCACATCCTGTTGCGCAGAGATGGATGCCCGAAGCCCTTTCCCCTGCTCCTTTGCTGTTGTGGGACCTCTTGTTGCTCAGGCAGCCCCGGACGTTTCCAGCCAGTTTGGGGAGTAACAGCCTGCGTTGCTGGGTTGTGGGGCCATGCACAGGGCTTGGAACTTTCTCTATCCTTGATTTTTTTTCATTGGTAACTTTTCCCACTCTCCAATGTAGCTGGTTAAAAGCAGCTTCCAGTCCTCTTTCTCAGATGACTTGTAGCCCCCTCCACCATACCATGATCCGATTCTCCCAGTAGTTCATAGAGGACGTTTGATAGAATTCACATTACAAAACATAATTCTTAAATTGTGGGCAAAATCCTCAAATTATTGTTTAATCTTTTAGCCATTTGGCACCTTAACCATTCCTTGTTCATACAAGAGATTGTTTTGATGTTTACTGGATCAAATAGCATTCACTAAGGTCCTTGCACAAGCCAAATGGACCCCCTTGTATTTTGATTTTTAGTGTCATGACGGATACTAAACTATACTGCATTTTTCCAGGATTATGAAGTACTTGAAACATACTAAACCTGGAATGGGAAAGTCTTTTTGTTACAATTGTTCACAGATGAAAGAGTTTTAATTTACAGATAGCTCACTATCACTTGAATGCTGTAGCATTATTTGTAGATGCTGAGAATTTGTTGTGAAAGTGGTGTTGTATCACTTAATGCCATCCTCATCAGTCTCATATATCATTTTTAGTAGATTTAAAATCTGCTGAAGATGAAGTGTCAGAAAGCAATCAGTTTTTCATAGGAATTAGCTAATTAAGAAGCATCTTAACATTACAACTGTGAAGATGATGTTGATAAAATGTCAATTATGCCTATAATTTTAGCATAAAGGAGAAGTTAGGGAGCTCATCTAAAAGTAGATATCAAGACTCAAAGTGACTCTTTTGATTGTTTTATATCAGTGTTTACAAAATCAATAAAAAGAAGAAACCACTGTTTTGGGCTTTTCTGTTTTAAATTAAGTTGGAGAGATCACAGCTGCTATTTATATCTATTCTCTATTATTTATGTAATAATATCTATATTTAAATAATTCTAAAATTTCTGATTAACCTGGCAATAAGCTGTTCAACATCAAAGATTCAATCAAAGATCATTATTATTTGTGCTAAAGTCATGTTTCATTGTAAAAGAAGCATCGATCAGCACTTAAGTGGCCTTGTAATATAGGTAATAATATGTCGTAATACATATAATTTCTAGATGGATGTGAAAAACTACATGGTATCAGCAGGAATCAAATCCAGTGCATATGCTCTTAGTACCGAGTTTTGCGTGACATGTAAATGGTTTTGTGTTCAAGGTTGTGGGCTAGTTGTGTACCTTCAATTTTGAACTTTGTAGAAATGTATTTCCTTGAAGTAGGTTATCGTTTCATTTTATTATTGCAGTTCCTGGGTCTTCAGATACCTCATAACGTGGTTACTAATGCTGACAGCTCTGATCGCATTTTAAAATTACTATGTAGTATGCTAGTAATATTGACYTCCATCTGCCTTATAGCTATGAGTGAGTAATTTATACTGTATTGGCATGAACCTTTTTTATTGTATCTGTTGGAATATTTTTCTGCTCTGTAAGAAATTCTTGGAAATATCTTGGAAATATCTTGGAATAGCAGGTGTTTTTTGTAACAGTTTTGAGCTGTTCAACAAATCCTGAAAACATCATAAATATTGTTTTCTGTTAAGGTAACTATCAGTAATCACTTTGAATTACTCACACATATTTGATTGGGTCCTCTGAAAAGCTAGAGACTTATTAATATTTGTTTACTTAAATTAATCCAGTTCACTAGTTTGTTTTTTGTAAAGAGAAGCTTGCCATTCAGTTTTCATTATAAATATTAAGTGTGATGCTTGTCTTCACATTCCTCCCTATTCGGGATAAGGTGGTGCAGAAGGAGGGATGCATGTTCTCTAAGAACTAATGAACAATCACAGTGACTTTTTTTTCATCCTGAGTCACTGTTGATTAATGCATTATTCCAAATACTGCTGTAATATCTTTTCTTTAAAAGGTATTTTAGTTGAATGGACTAGGCTACTTCTAAAGAAAAGTTGTAATGGTGTTGGTGAAGAAAACGAGGGACAGCAGAGGTGGGTGGCAATGCAGGAAAGAGCAAAGCAGAATGCAGCGAGAGCAATGTGTTGGGTAACGCTTAGCTGCTGGCAAGAAGTTTTATCAGCAGAGAATAACTGCAGTATTTGCGTGCAGAACTGGAGCAAGGGAGGAAACACAGCCAAGGGGGCTGAGAACTCACATAGAGCCGGCTGACTTTCCATCAGCGTCGCTGTCTTAGGCGTGGGCCTGTGAGGACGAGCCGCCTAGTCCTTGGAGTGAGAGAGGCCCCAAGACTCTGTAACCAGTACTGGAGGTTGTAAGACATCTTGTTTTTACAATGTTTCCTGTGTTACACAGTCAACTCTCATATCATCTCTGAGAAAACATACAGAGCGCAGATTTTCTTATGTTTGTATGGCAGCAAACACTTTTCCAGATGCTCTAAAGCCCAGGGAGTAGATCTGATGCTGGCCTTGTTGCAGCTGATTTGTTCTTATTTAATGAATAAAACCTATCTGCACATACGCAGTCTATTTGTTCTAAGAAATGGTAGAGCCACACAGTCAGAACTGCTCGAGGCTTCCTACTCCTTACGACAGACCTGGCTGTACATTAGGGTGCTACGAGGAACAAAATCCTCATGTTTTTCAGGTATGCATGCCATATGCGCCTCAGTTTATGAACAACCACATGCTTCCCAACTGGACTGAAAAGAACATGGTATGGGCTAGCTTATGCATTATTTCTATAGAGATTTAGTATTTTGTTGCTACTCCTGTTTTTGCTTTGTTCTGAAAACTTTTCTGCTAATATGTTAATGTAAAATGGTTCCATCAGTATCTTTCCCACGAAAAAGACCTGTGGCATGAGGAGCTTCTAGGCTTTGCCATAGTTACTATGGATGTGAAGAATTAGGTTTTTTTTTTCTGCCATGGCCTTACCTTTCTTGAGCTGTTCCTTTAGACTATGCTTACAGACTCTGAAAGATTTACTATTTGATTTTTATTTTTTTTTGTCCTTATCCAGTTGTTCTTGAAACTTTTTTGGGCCACCATTGCTATATTTTTACACTTGCTGTGCAAGACTTCATGGCCTTTTCTCTTTCTGTCATTTGGACTTCAACTTTTCAAAGGACCTTTTCTCACTAGCCTTCTCTACCCTGCTGTTTAACTATTCTGGCCCTTTGAATAAGCTTCCTTATTCTAGGCAGTTTCCCCTTTTGCCATTGAATAATATTGTTGTAGATTTTCTCATTGCTTTGGTAGTTACATGTCTGAGAAGAAATCTTGTGTTAAAGTTGGTATGTTTTTACTGAAGCAACAAAACTCAAACGATGAGAAGAACTCCATGCTGCTATATTAAACAACAAAATTTGAGGTAATGTTCTGTCATGAAATTGAAGGTTGGTAAAAATACCAATGAGAAACTTTGAAGCTTGCTGGGAGTTAAGACTATGTTTAAATGTTGATTATTTTAAGGGTGAAAGTTTTCTTAGTAGCTAATTTGAAAGAGCTGTTAAAGTCAATAGTTCAGTTAGTAAAATTTAGTTAAATAATTTGATTTGTTTAAGAATAAATAACCTAGAGACAGGAAAATAACTTGATTTATCATTTTTCTAAGTTCTGTGATGTCTATGTTAGGGTATTTTCTTGTATGCTTTGAAAGACCAAGAAGGATTAACTACGATGGATACAGTAAGAGTATATTCAGTCATGTATTTATGTAATACAGGCACATTTGATTTAGATAACTTAATCCTGAGATAGTGCTAGAAAGTAAGAACTATTCATAGGTTTACCAGCATTATAAAATATCATGTCATAGACTGAAGAAGAGGGAGAATGCGTTTCTCAAAGCAAATGCTATGAAAACTGACTGTTGTAACACACACATAACAGATAAGGTACTAAAAAAATTACAAAGCTTATAATAACTTCATATACAAAAAATGTGAATTTTAAAACAGGCAAACAAAGTCCTGATAGCACCTTGACCGAAAGCCCATCAGCGTCGTCTGCCTTTTGGATTGAATGGAACATAGCGGCCACCTGGAGAAGGGGCAGGGCAGGGCGAGATGCTTGTCTGTCAGCTCTCCGTGTCCAGACAAGTTCTCTGGTATCAAGGGTCAGAACCTGGACCAAGAAAGATAACTTTCCCCCTTTGAGGGGGATCTTTACCCATATGTATTTCAAAAAGATCTTGGTTCTAGCTTTTATGTTATTTGATTCTATGCCCATTTTTCTCAAGGAAGAAACAGCCAGTACAATTGTACTGCATTAATTGTTTTCATGCTAATAACTCTTAACATACTTGGCAGTGGGGTGGAAGCCTCAGTTTTAGTTTTCTGAAAACTGGTAGCTGGGTACTATGGAGGACTGAAATTGTTTCTTCCATTAAGCACAAAGTCAGCAATTATCTGTTGTGTTTGACTTACTGGCTCGTCAGTCTCTATACAGATACTAGTTGGCCAAAGAGCAAGTAGGAACTTTGCGCCACAGTTCATGACTTTCACAGGCCACTAACAGCTCAGGTGTCGACAGGAGGGATTTAGAAGTACGGAGGAATCTGGAGATTTGATGAAGAAGGAAGATAGAGGGATATGGAGGGGACCTGAGGCTATGTGTGGGACTGGACTAATGGTACTTAGGGAGTCTTGAACAAAGAGGAGTTTGGGGTTATTGGAATTTGAGAATGGGGGGGATCTTACAGACACAAGCCAGTCCATAAATAATTGGACTTCATTAAATCCATGGCTCACTGAACAGTGTGCTTGCTTTACAATACTTCTTAATGTCATACTAGAGGCATCAGAAGATGTAAAACAGCACAGTGACAAATACTCTTTTTAATTTATATCGGGATTTTTACTTGCTCTAACGAATGAACTCCAGCTGTAGGATTCCATATGGGAAATGTAGTCAGCATAGCTCTTCCTGACAGGTTGTGCCTGCATTGTGAAAGCTGAGGATGATTCGGCATGGGAGATATGCATATGATAATCTACCATGAAACAGAGGATTGTCGTCTGTTATTTAGGTGGTGAGGAGACAAGAGGGAGGAAAGCTTGCTTTGCAAGTAGAGTTCAAGAAATAAACTTTTAATAACAATTAAGTTTGTGGTTTTAATTTGGAAACAATTTTCAATCACTTCTGCCAATCCACTCCTGGATAAAGAATTTCTGAAGTGTTTGGGGGGAGAGGAATAGTCTTAGCTTTCAATAGCTACTATGGTGGGACAGGGGGGAGGAGAAGGGGAAAAAAGAAATCAAACAGAAAACCTCTGTCTGACAGAATGACAGAAACCCGTCTGTCATTACTTCTTGTAGCCATAATTGAAGCAGTTACTAATAGGTATCTATATATATCATCTGACAGTTTGTAAAGTTTGAAGATATAACTAAAAAATTTAGCGTAGTTTTGGAAATACAGATTGTCTGTTTCGTGCTTTTTTTTTCCTTTTCTTCCCCTCCTCTGGAAAAATGCAGGAGTGATTTTAAAGACATGCTAGTTCTCACCATTTTTTAAACCAGAAGGACTATGAACAGAATGTAGTTGAATTAGACTTTATTTGAATTTTGAAATCCTCATATAAAGTTCTGGGTTTCAGGCTAAAGCATCAGGACAAATAGTGTTGCTTTATATTTTAGGAGAATTTCAAAACAGAGAATCAAAACTCTCTTGAAAATTTACCATGACATTCTTCAGTAATTCGAGATTTTTTTCAGGATTTATGTCAATGTTCTTTTAAGAATTCAAGCTTAATTTCTTTATTTTTTTCATCTCAAGTGTCTCCTTGAGGACTCAGTCTGCTTCTGCTCAGTCTTGGTCTCTGCTCTCCATCCCTACACTACTCTCTAGCTAGTCTGATCTCACCCAGCTCATTTCACAGTCAGTCCCCAACCATGCCTTTTTTTGTGTTAAAAATCTGCAGTGGCTCCATTATTCTCTTTCTTTGCAGTTTAACTTGATGAAGCTGGTTTTCTTAAAGCTTACCCATGTGTGCTACAGTACACAGGTATCTTTTAGGCATCTTTTGTTTTACTGCTAGTTTCTTTCAGGTTTCTTTTGGTATTAAATGCTGTGGACCCTGTCAATCCATGCTGATTTATTACTTTATGGATTCTTGTGTAATTTCAACCCTGATAACAGATGGATTCATAACATGTTCATATATATATAAAACTCCTAATCATCATATCAGTAGAGAGATGGATGAACCGATACACTGTTATTACATTTTTTCCCTAAATAGCTCCTTTAGACCAACAAAGGATCTTGTGAAAGAAATGATTAATTTGTATGAAGTGTATAATCTAGTGACTGATATGTCTAATTTTTGGAGAGAAGAAAAAATCTATTTTCAGTGTTCAGTGAATAGACAACAACCGTTAAGGAGAATGAAAACATTAACTGTGTATCTTGTTACTCATATTGTTACGATGGTGTAACAAAATTTATCTGCCTATGTATGTTTCCTTTTTAAAGATCATATTTGATTGCTTTAAACTTTTTCTTAATTGCTCACATTGCAAGCTGACATCTTTTATGCTGATTTGTGCTTGAGGGTAAATTTTTTTTGGAAAGCTTGAACAAGGATAGTCCAACTGAATAGTTCAACTGTTTCTGCCTATAGAAATATAGGGCAAAACCACTATTGCCATTAGAAATGAAAGTCTGCATTGATTTAGATGAAATATGACAGTTTGAAGTAATGTGTATAAACAGATTTCTTTGAACTCTTGAAGCTTATTTTCATTAATGATCTAATGATGTTTATTAGAAGTATGTGGTATAAATACTCTGGAATTCTTATCCCTGATGACACCTTCAGAATAAAAGAGAGATAGTGTTTTATTTACATAGTTGCTGGCTATTTTTGTTTAGGCTTTGGACCTGCAAGATGTTTGGTATTTTGTGTGTGTCATTTAGTTAACTTTCAAAAGTGTTCAATGCTTTGCAAAATGAAACATCTATTTTCAGGTGGTAAATGCTCAGTAAATTAAGCAGGCACTGTTATTTGATACATCCTATAGCTGTGTTCCTTATTTGTTCCTGTTTTCAGATTCTTTATGTAGTTGATACATTGGTGATAGTTGGTGTCTGAAATCACAGTGGTATCGCAGGAAGCATATTTGAGCCATATATGGATAGGAAGGAAAACGTGGAATCATTGATTCAGCATCCTTTCACTGAGCAATGAGGAGAAAAAAGTAATCTTGATCAGCTGCTTGCTTCAGATTTTCAAATGGTACCGTTATGGGGACTTTATGAACTTTGTGCTCCCTGGAGAGGGTAAAAAATGTGATGTGTTGAGCTTTGTGTCAAACAGGATACACATAAGATGTAACAATAACTTGTCACATTTTCCAAAATCACTTGTCACTAGACTGCCTCACACCAAGTCCTCCACGTGGGTTTCATGGAAGGAAGGAGCCTTGTACATGGCCTTCTGCAATAGTTGGCATGAAAGTAATTGATCTAGAATCTATTCAAAAGAGAGAATCACAAGTTAAAAGAAATTAACTGATGTGCCTCTCATTCTGTAGCTAAAAACAGTTGTGCTAATACCTTGAGCCATTCTGAAACCAAGAAATACACCGTATGTCAAAACTTTTGCTCTGCTCTTCCTTTCTGCTTATCGGGTGCATTTTGTATTTACATGCTGAAAGGAGAGGAGGAACACACAGTTTGTAGTTTCCAGCAAAGTTTATAGCTCCAAAGAATATGCAAGTAGCTTAAGTTTCTTAACTTCTAGGATTCTGCTTTTACTAGATTTCAAGAGTATTCTATCATTTCACTTCTCTTTGATTAAAAAGGCATCCTCTTACGAACACAGTTGATGAAATCAAAAATCAGTTTCTTTTTTAAATCTCTTGAGAGAATTTAGAGCTCTTAAATTCTCTTGTACAATTTCAAATAAATTTTCACCTTTGAAGCCCATGGCTTCCATCCATCTTGGCTTCCAAATGGTATATAGCTGCCCAAATAGAATTATTTGATATCTGCTTTGAGCCTTGATGTGCAATGGAAGACTCCAAAGGCTGGAAGGGGAGCGACAGCTGCCAGGGATCTTGTCATTCCTTTATCTAAAACATTGACATCCAGCTTTGAGGCTCAGGAAAAACTCTTACTGATGGAGATATTCTTGTGACATGTGAATGACTGATATCATCAGACACCTACCTGAGTTGCAGTAAACCAAGGTTTTCACCAAGGTGTTTAAAATGTCAGGTTGGAGACAGATTTCAAAAATGAAACTCTGGGAATTGCACAGTGATTTCTGATTTTTGTGAACTTAATGCAAATACTTTTTCACTGAACAGTGCATATTGTTGCTTTCTAAGTTTACTTCAACAATCAGTGAAGTGTAATACTTCAATATTACACCTTGTTTTAAAGAAAACCAGAATTTTTCCCAGAGATGACTCTTTTACACCTTTCAACTTTAAATGAAAAATAGGATTACTTATCGTAGAATAAAGACATATATCATTAGTCATACCGTGTGTGGCATACTGCTTTTATAATGGTTGCTTCTGACTTACTCAGAGATTCTTTTCTTCTGCATATATATATATATTTTTATTTTTGTAATACTAAACAGTCTGGCAGGAAAAAGCTGATTTTTTTTTTTGAAATTTTCAGAAGAATTTCTGGACCCTTAGTGTATGCAGTGTATGATGCTAAAATCAAATAAATGTGTTTTGTAAATTTAAGAAATACTGTGTGCATAATGTAAAAAAGATGTTCATTATAATCTACGTTTGCCATTTTTTTTCCTCTGGCAACTATGCAAGCAAAAAGCAAGGTGAAGGTCCCTCAGTCAGAGCTTTAATCTTTCTTCAGTTCAAAGCTTTGTAAGTAAAAGCAACCATCTGTACAGGACAGCTGTTGAAATCCCTCTCTTGCAAGCATTGTAGTGGTGCCAAAGTGAAGCTCCTTGCCCCAATATCATTGTGCCCTCACTAAAAATAAGCAGCCCAAACCCATTCTGTGTTATCCTTCAAATCCTGTAAATGATACTGAAATTCCTGTTATGACAGTGGTGGTCTGTGGCGGTTCTGCGTGTAGAGCCTCAGTGGATAGGGTTGATTGAATTTGCAACCTGTATGTATTTAAAAAGGAGTTTTTATTTTTTTGAGTCTTAAATCATTTTTGTGAATATTATTTCTATCAGTTAAGTAGTTCAAACTAACAATGCATTCCTTCAATCCATGGATGAATCAGAGTTACATGCTTCAAATTATTGCTTTTTGGTCTATATAACATATTTATTCTCACCCTATACATTTTAAGCTGGAAAATAAGAAATCTAAGAAATTAAAAAAAAAATCATGTACAAATGAAAGTATTTTGATGAAAGAATAGCCTTTCACTAAGAAATTATGTGAACAAAACTTTGTCCAGGTATTATTAGAAATTTTTTTTTAAATGTTTGACTGGTATTCATCTCAAAGGCATGAGGATAAGGTTTAGCTACATTTAAGAGTTTTTAAATAGTTTTTCTTCATTTGCCTAATGACACAAATGATTTTTAAGTATCAAAGAGGGCAAAAGCTAAGACTATACGTTTGCTTTTCCTTTTTAGACTGCTGTTCTTCCCTCCTTTTCTGTAGAATTCCTGCCTTCTCGTGGATCTGTCTATTTGAAATCGATTTCAGATGTCAAGAAAAACGTTAAAGATGTTGGCACGGGTTGTCACGGATCAGACTAGGATGTTTCTAGCTGAGCAGAGAGAGTGCACATCACCTTCAGTTTTCAGATTGGGTGGGCTTTTGTATTTAATGTTGAACTGAACGTGATTGACATCTTAGAGAAGTATGTGATAATATTTCCTGAAACTTCTCTTAAATATTTAAAGGTATATTTCTGTGTCTGCTGAGTATGAGCGATTTTGCTTTCCTGTGTTCTTGCTTCTTGGCTGATGGCCACTAAAAGTGAACTTTCAGAACAAATGTAGAACGAGTCAGGCATGCCCCTGTTGTGTTGATAATATCAACTTGACAAATGTATTCTGAATTTTGCCTGCAGCCATTAAAATGGAAAGCAAAGTCGGAAGTGTTTTATGTAAGCTTTTTTTTATTGCTTGTACCAGCTAGTATTGTACTGATTTTTCTCAGAGGAAAACATAATTTTTATAAAGCACTTGCCCTGTTGACTCAAAGTAGAACAATATATTCTAATCCATCATCATGTTATTTTTACCACTTCATTGTTTTACTTGCCATTAGTGTACTACTTCTGTTTTCTCTTAAGCTGATATATACCAAAGGCTGAAAGTTTAAATAGATGTTATGTTAATGCTAATTTAGGCTCACTGCTTATTAATAGAACTTTTCCTCTATACTTAGTAAGGAGAGATTACTGAGGTTACTCTTGAACATTGCGTATGCAATTTTCATGATCTTGTAGTATCCCTAGGAAGTCTACTCTGGTCGTATGGTTTTTGTTTGTCATGTAGATCACCTTGAGTTTTTTTATAATAAAGCTGCATTTGAGATATTGTAAATTTGAGATTTGTAAATATGAGGTAGAACGATGGAAATGGTCAGCTTTTGTTCAGATATAACAAGTTGACAAGAAGCACAGAAGTGTCTTAAGCGATTTAATGTATGTTACTTTCATTTAAAACTTACTATTTTTGTTTTGTGGCTGCTGAATTGGCCTTAGTCCAATAAATATTTCCTGTAACCATGGAACATGCTAATTTAATGTATTTCCATGTGAGAACAGTGTCAAAATAAGTACTTGTTGAATATTGCTAAACAAACGGAAAAACAACCAATTTGCTTCTTAATGAGCCTATAATAACGAGCTAGTGTTTCAGTCGGCTTGCTTGGAAGTCAGGCAGAGGTTTCTGGTTGAGCGTCTCTCTGGAAAGATCTGCTCTGTGAACGGGCCTTTTTGAATCGATGTTAATGAAATTTTTTTTCAAAAATTTTCAAAAACTACATCAATGAAAGCTCTGTTGGTGAAAATTGTATGAATAAGAGTATGTAATATTCCTTAAATTAATAACTGTAGGGTATTTAGGATATAGAGTAGAAAGGTAAATAATTTCTAGATCTGACTGTTCTCTATATTTTTTGCAACTCAGATGCTGGGTTTTTTTCTAACTTAAAACAGGTATGAAACGTTGTTTCTTTCCTTACTTTCTCTTTTTTATATTGTAAGATGATGTAAAAGAAGTGCCCAGAGGGCTGCCAACTGCCTTCGCTTATTGGTGTCACTTTACTTTCTACTGTCCCAGAATATGGGCGTTCTGCCTCGCAATTAGAACAATTTGTAAAATGAGCTTTCTTTGCAATAAATAATGCATCAAAGTATTAGGATGGGATTACAACATTGATTATTTTCTGATTCAGTGGAATCCTCCAAAATTGATAATCTCGGAATACAAAAAGCTTTTTTTTCTGGCACACAATAGCTGTAGGCTTTTCTTTTCTTTTTTTAAATGCCCCTTTGAGATTTTTAGAAACCATTTTTCCAGATATTTCTATAGGACTATGTTTCTTTAATTTGTTTGTACAAAATTTTCTTTGTTGTTAAAATCAGAACATTCCCATACCTGTTTCAGATAAATGGTATTATTGTAAGGTTTTAGGTTGGAAAAACAAATATTATACATGGATATCTTTTAGTCCGATGTCTAAATATATGAGGAATTGCAGCGTCGGAAAAGGGGGAGCAATGAGCATTGTTTGTGAATCTTGCACCTCAAACCCAGGTAACCCAGGTTGTTTTCCAGCTGGGTTGGCATTACGTGTCTAGTGAAAGCTAAAGTTAGATTTCACTGGAATTTTGATTACAGTCCCACCCGTGTGGGTTTTTTTGCTAAAAGAAGTTAGTGCTCCTGTTGAACAAAGAACTGTTCTTTTTTTAAAAATAACTTGATTACTTTCTCTGAAATGACTGGCAACTTTATTTCCTCTGTGGAAAAAGGAATAATATGCCTTATCTCTGTAAAGAGGGCGTTTAGATGCCCTTTCCTGCTTCCTTTGTCCCACAATTTCCTTTTTAGGGAAGAGCGTTTCTGCTGTCGATGTTTTCTCTGGTGCGACCTGGTGAAGGTAACCTCGGTCGGGACGGTACCGGGACGTGGTCCCAGGAAACATGTGTGATGGGTCAGCTGCGTTTGTCCCACGGAGTTTAATAAAGGAAATTATTTTGATTAATAGCTTTTACATTTAACAAACAGCTCTTGTTTTGGGTTATGCATCCATCTGGTCCGGTTCTAAATTGTCGGCTTGGTGGTGTGTGTGAACGTATCCAACAGGAAGCGATGGCTGCAGGGACCTGTGGCATCCTGCAGAGAATTCGGTCAGCAGACTGTTCCCCCGGGGTGCGGCTGTCCGTACAACGTGTAAACGCGCCAGGGCTTGCCCTGTCCCGGGTACGGGGGAGCGCGTGACTCAGGATTCGGCCTTGTTCCGCGTGCCTTTCGGACGTACACCTTCATTAGTGTCAGGAGGTCGAGGTTCAAAGGAAACAGTAGAGGTTTGCTCCCCATATTGTTGAGCAGGATTTATCAAGGCTATATATATATATATATTTATTAGGCTCCAGCAGAAATGATTAGATGAAAATAGGATTACGATATAGTGTAATTGTATCTTATAGGAAAGTTTGTTTTTTCTCATCTTTTACAACTTGTGTGTTATACACCAATGAGATGGGACTAAGCTTTGTATAGTACTTCTACAAATAAATGTTCTTTATTTAGTTTTTCAGGCAGTCAGTTACGGATCTTCCTGCCTCCCGACTCTCACAATTTAACATTGGGCAGAATGGCTACGTGTGCAGCGTTCTTGCATTTTGCTTGGATGTTTTTTCTTCTCGTTTCTTTAATAAGGTGACTGGGGTTGCATGAAATTCTACTAAACTTACAAACCTGAGCTTTGCCTGAAGCAGTTGACCATTTTCTGTTTTATACACATACTCCTTTTAGGTATTTGAAGATTTTTTGGTGTGTGTGTGTGTGGAGGGCGGGGGGTAGGGACATTTTCTGCTGAATAATTTCGGGCAAAATAAACAAACTATGAAGAAATTCTCCTGACATTGCCAGGGTTAATTGGAGTCTTGTGAAAGGTATTACACTGCCCTCCAAGACATGCCTTAGCTTGGAGGCTAAATGCTTTCATTTTTTTGCTATAAAGTTTTGGTTAAATTGAATTTAATCTTTTTTCCATTCTGGTGTATGGAAAAGTTTCCAAATGATCTTTTCCCCTTGGTTTAACTCAGCACTCTCTTTTTCAGTTGCTACTACTTGTTAACCGTTTCATAAATAGGCTAACATGGCTGGTAGCTGGTAGTCATTGCTTGCTGCTTCTCCTGACTGTTGTCCAAAGAAACAGATGGCAGCAAGTAGAGCCTACTTGGGCTTAATTTAATGATTTGGTAGCATAATAGAGAGGTGTCTCTTTATTCTCCAGTGAGACATATTGCACTAAAATATAATGATGACTTGAACATAATGGCACAGGGTATATATATGTGTGTATATATATTATTATTCTAAAGGAAATAACACTTCAAGTTTATATTCCATAACTTTTTGTAATTTTATAAGACATATTGTCAGGAGGAGCTTTTGATTATCTTTCGTATAAAAGAACCTTTTCCTCTCTGCTGTGATTTTGGACAGAATATACTGAGTAGCTGTTACTTCTGTTCTGAGAAATCTATCCATGCTGGAAGGAAAACAGTTTTTCCTTTTATTTCAGTAAATACTTTTACAGTCTGTGTATACACATGCTTCTGGTAATGCATTTTAACCAAGAATTTATTGATCTAGTATTGGTACATACTCAGTGATAGCTTTTATTTCTTTAGTACTTCTTAATTTTAATATACTTATGTTTTCTTTGCAAATGGTGCAAAACAATAGTGAATATTAATAATACCATGAGTTATTTATCCCTTCAAGATCTTTGGGTGTGTAAGTATTAGGTCTTAGAATGTTTTTTTAACCCTGAGTCATTTCCCTTATTACAGTCTGTGGTTCAGTGAATGCAATCTTTAAAGCTGATATATAATCAAAATCTTACTTTGTACATCCTTTAAAATTTTAAGCACATTAACTGTAGTGTGTAATGCATTTTCAAGTAGTGAAGTAGTTACCAACTATGCTTTATTCTTTTGATCACCTAGTAGTGTGTTTAGTTAGAGGTACTGCATACTGAGCAGAGCAATATGATACTTCAGTAAAAATACACTTAAAGATTGGGAGCCATAACTCATTACACTTATATTCTGAAAGATATACAGAGTTCATGTAATAGGTCTGTATGCAGAGCAATCTGCTTATGATAGCTTCAGGCCTTGACATTAAAAATTAAAAGGAGGAAAAAAAAAAAAGAAAACCTCTCAAACCTTAATAAAGTTATGACATCATTTTCAAAACACTGTTTAAATTCCCTCTCTGCCTAAATAGAATTTAACCCTCTCTGACTTGCAAATAAATCTTTTATTTTTCCTTTACATGTCTTTTTGATGCATGTCCTTCATCAACATTAGCAAGAACAGTAAATGCATTGATCTATTGCTACACTTGGCAAGTTGAATAACGCTTTATATATAAAGTACTGATTTATAAAATGCAGTACATGTAATTAACATTAGAACTGCCAAAAGTTAAAACAGTATTAACTTGCTTCTTATTTATAACCCAAAGAAAAATAAAACAAAATATCCAGATTAATAAACTGCTCTTTTTGGCTTTCAGATATGTCAAGCTGAGTTATGCTTTCAAGAACAGTGATACATTTCTTCCAACTTCTGACAAGAGGAAATTATATGCTTAGTCAGAATTGTTGAAGATAATTCTATAGTCTCAATGTATGTGTATTATCCCGAGGTGGGGAAAGAATTCCCCTTGGCTAGTTCTGAAAGGATTTAGTGCAAAAGGCACAGAAATAAGTGATGATACTAGGGAGAATTAAGGTAGCCAATTTATGTCAGGTTTTCAGAGGAGCTTTCATCCGGCCTGGAATTAATGCCTGCTCTTCTGCATGAGAAGTATCCGAAGTTGTCTCTCCGTGTTTGTGCGCTGCAACGTATTATCCAGTTGTCTATACAAATTATGCAGGGAGATGCTTGCTTCGAGGGCTTGGCAAGAATCGCTCTACGCTTCTGTTACTGACTCAAGCGCTAACCAGGTCCCTATTCCAGAGTTTGCTTAAGATGACGGGAGTATTTCCACTGAGGTCTGAGAGCTTTGGATTGTGCTTTAATTGCATTTAGGTCCTAATTCAGCATTACCTAAGGATATGAATAATCCCATCTCTGTTCAGCATAGTGTATGATTGTCTGCTTACGAACCTTGAACTCAATAGCGCTATTGAGATACTTAGAATTGACTTTGAGGCAGGCCTTATCCAATGTACAAACCTATTCACATTTTTTCAAGTTTAAAGGGCAAAAAAGAAAATTACAAGTTATGCGTAAGGAAAATAACAGCAGTAAGAAGTGGGTGTTGCTTTTTAACAAAGGTCTGTGTGTGAATCATTTCCCTTTGTCCCTTTTGCCAAGAGATGTGTGTTTGTATCTTTTTATGGATATTCATGGTTGCTTTGCTATTTAGAAATAATCTTCTCTTTGAAATAATAATAGATGGTGCCTTTGCTGAGCCATTGTTTCCTATTGTTGCGCTAGTGTTTCTCTTCTGGTACTTCCAGATGCTGAAATGCTCATCAACTGTTCATCTTCTTGATTCAACTTGTTCTGCAAAATAATCAATTGAAAATGCATCTTCTACCAAGGACAAGTTATGAAAAGCACACTTATGTTTTTTTCCTGTTCTGTTCCATTACATTAAATGTAAGGTTTCACTCTGGCTTCATCCTGGTGTTAGAATATTTAGTGGATATATATGGCCCTGCAATGACTGGAGACTGTAGATTACGTAGTAGCAACAGTAGCTTCCTTTGCTGTTAAGATAATGAGTGGAATCCTGCAATATTCAGTGTGTGTGTGGGGGGGGAGGGTTCTGTTGGGCAGTCTTCCTCCTACCTGCTGTCAGGATTTAAACATTAACAATTTATTTCCTTGAGGAACTCCTCAAGTCCTCATAAGCATCACTGAATATTAAGAAAGTATACAAAGCACTGAAGTTGTGCTTTACTACAGAATTCAGCCTGGAGCAGTTGTGGATTTCCTTGGAGGTTTTGTTTGTGTTTTGAAAGTTAATGGGGTCTCTCTTCTTTACCTGCTTATTTAATCGTCATACATTCTCATGCCTCTTCCTCTCAGTACATTTATAACCTTCTTTAAAGGATGTTTAAGAATTCCATGAATGGTCCAACCCGGCCTTTGCAAAATACCTCAATGATGGCTTCAGGCGCCCTTTTTAGCCTGTGTTCTGCACTTCTGCTCTTCTGGGCTCGTAGCGGAAGTTCAGGCCTTAGGTTCTTTGTCTTTCAGACTACTAAGACAGAGGGGAGAAACTCAGCTGCCCTGTTGCTGTAGCCATTTGCTGTGAGATAACGGCAATGCTTCCTAGGCTGGGTATGATTTTTTTTTTTTTTTTTTTTTGGTCAAATGTCAGTGCTTTCTAGAGATAGGAATGTTGCTCCTCATTAAATAACAGCTGTTGGAGCACATCAGGTTACTGATCTGAAAATGTATACTTTATTGCTGAAAACATACTTTTCTGGGTTTTGGCTATTCTTTTGTACCTTTAAACTATCTAAAGCATTTGGTATATAGTACCTGTACTGAGCTTCTTTTCTGCCCTTTCACTCAACTTATAGCACTTGATGGAAACAAATAACTTTCTATGAGCTCTGTAACTTCCAGGGGCACTTCAGTTCCACAGGTTTTCTTTGGGGGCCATATTAGCTGCGATTTGAATCCTGACAAATGAATCATCCTGTTTTTATCACAACTTGCAGATTGCTCATGAAATCCATGTAAAATGCTTCCAAATATTGTGAGTCTTCCTAGATCTATGCCTCAACTTAACCTTTGTGCTCTTTGCTGTTTGACACAGAAAAATGTTGCTGTGCCACTTGCTTTAGCTGCTGCAAGGAAGAAAAGCTAGTGATTTCTTTAAGAGGATAGTTTAGAAAAGTGGATGTAAAAATGATATAAGTGATACTATTATTTCATAGTATCTGGATTTTAATTAGGAGTATTTATCCAAATACTGAAAGAAGACAGTGGTGTTTATCAACTAGCTATTTGGATGCTGAGATTCAAGGAGGTGCAGCTCAAAATCATCAAGAGATGTTTCAGGGGCTTACTTGACAGTAGAGCAGCAGAAGGTGGAGTGTAGTGTGTCTTCAGAGTTGCAAGAGCTTTACAAAAAAATGCAAAATATTTCCAGATAGGCTCTCAGCAGAGTTATGATGCGTTTGAACTGTCTTGCTCCTTGCCCCATTCAGCTATGCCCCATAATAACTGACCTTTTCCGGGGTTATGTAGTGCTCAGAAGAAACCACAGGAGAATTCTGGTCATAGAAGAATCAGAGTGGACAATCCAAAACCACAAATACCAAGCAAAGAAAAGAATGGCAAGAGATTTTTAAAAGTGAAGCATGTGTCAAGCTCGTAGTGTCAAGCTCAGCTCTTGAAGTGTTTTCCTTGTGGTACTGCCTGTCACAGCAAACTCTAAAAATGTTGGAATGGCCTGACTCAACCGAAGTATTGCTACAGACGGTCAGAGAGAAAATCGAAAACATGAGACTCAGAATTAACAAACCAGGCAGGAAACCTTCACTGAGGTTTAAGCTGATGCATAAGGAACTGCTTGAGCCTCTGCTAAAATAATATTAGCTTGTTCCTTTTCTTGTCTGGTCTGCTAAAGACATCAATTTTAAGAGAAAAAATATACAATTGCATGTGGAAAAATCCTTCTCAGAATCTTTGGGGATAACCAAGATACTTTTAGGTTGGATTTTGAACAGAATTATGTTATTGACCTCCATCTCTTTTCCTTTCAGAGTCCAGGTCCTGTAAAAATTCTTTTGTGCTTTTGTGGCCCTCTTCCTTTCAGTTCAGTTTTGAGTTTTTCTAATAAAATATTGCAAGTTTCAAGAAACCTTGCCTCAAAAGAGGAAAGAAGTCTTCCTTGAGGAATCTGGTGTGATTAAATGGATGTTTGTTAAACAGATGACTTGGAGTGAATTTTATGAACTCAAAGAATTGGTTATGTGTAAGGATTTTTAGGTAGATGGGGAGGAATAAGATTGTTTCTTTTTCATCACCAAGAAACTACTGTAGCTTTTTTCTATTTTCTTATATTTGCATATTGTGCTGAGACACTTTTGTAGTTTTGTCATAATAAGCATTTTTGTAGGGGAAAATGGGATAAGGCAAAAAGATACAACAGGAAATTTCTGTGCCTTAAAACAAGATAGAAAGGGTGGAAATACGAAGGCAGGTGTTCCTGCAGCAATTCATTCCTTGGTGCCTACAATCTTAGAATCACCGAAGTTGCTAAGGGAATAAACTGTGGTGCTTGTTCTTTAAACGATGTTGCATACTAGTCAAGATTTAGGAAAAACACTTGATCTGTTTACATCAAGAAATGAGAGACTCAGAGGCAAATGCTATTCAGATGACTCTGAAATAGAGAATTGATGTTTCAAGTTTAAAAAAAAAAAAAGAATTTTTAATTAATCTACTTAACTATTGATATGAAATGCTCTTTCTTGCCACTGGGGACTCCTGTTCTACTGAATTGTTGAAAGTTAATCATAACTGTGCATTACAGAATGTTTTAGTTTTTCTCTTGGGATAGCATGCAAACAGGTACATAATCTTAAATTCAATATTTATTCCATCCAGATCAAACAAAAGATTGTCAATTGGCCAACAACTGATTAACCAATTATTGTTTGTATTATTCCATTAAGGAGGAAAAACGGTTAACTATTGAAATCTTGTCTTCCAGTGACTGTGTATTTAAGAGCAATAAATGTCACTTATGCTAGAAATACATAGGTTTCCTCCCAAAACTTACTTAGTCCTAAAACAATTTAATTCTATCCCTAATTAAACCTTTTAAAAGCACTGTCCTTCAACCTTAGCTGATACTGTATTTGCATTCAGAGATTATAGGAGAGGTATTCAACAAGCAAGTTATTTTTCTTGTCTAGAGCAGGACAAAAATGGGTAATGTGGGCTCATCTCCTTGATTTATACTTAGGATATTGAGGGAGAGCAGGACTGATTTAAATACAGTTGCTTCAGTATTACTCCAATATGAAATCAGATACTGTCTTTGATAAAAGTTTAGGAAATCCACTTTAGGAGAATGCTTCATACTTTTGTGTGAAAGCTCTGAACTGTGGCAGTATTTTTGAAAAATAACTTGCTATTTTAATGAAATATTTACTGTGATGCATCAGTCCTTTGAAATCCAGGCTTAGTGTGAGGTAGTAAAACGCAGTTTTAATTTTAACTGATGTGTTTAGTGATTTATGTCATACTTACAACCAAGATAACCTGAATCTCAAATATTCAATATTTTGGGTAGAATAACCTTCTTGCAAATCCATACAGTTAAAGTAACTCAGTGCTCTAATATATGTTCACATTGTTGACGGTGTATGAGTAGATCATATACTAACTTTCACAGCCTTTTAGAAGGTTTGAATTCAGAAGAAGATTGATTCAAATATATCAGTTCAATCTGACTTCTTGGTATGTGCCCCAAGATTTACTATGTAATTTTTCCAAATTCTTATCCCATATAAGCAACTGAAGTTCATTTTCACAAGAGATTACATGGGATCTAGTACATGTATGCATACATGTCAGGAATTAAGATGAAAAGTTCCTTTTGGAAAGGGAAGAGGGAGAAAGCTTATCGCATATCCCGGTCAGGAATAAGAAGAAAATGGTCCCGATTCCCCAGAAGGTTGCAGTTATCAGCTATCAATCAGTGCAGAGCAGCTCGCACTCAATAGTATGTGCTCTGAAGCATCAGCCTGTGAATGTCACAGCTGAATTTTAATCTGTTTTTGATGGGATTCTGCTCCCCATAGTTGCACTTACATTATAGACTTCCTTTGGATCACTGAAAATATTCTTCCTGCCTTGAGTTTGGGTTTCCTGATTCTAGTTTTTTTTTAATTTAACTATAATTTTGTATTATGTATTCAATCCTCAAGACAGTCTTAAAATATTCTTTTTGTATCAATTATCATTAACCTACCTGAAGATGGCTCACATCCCTTTTCCTAGCAAACAGTGATTGCAAAAACAGTTCTGTGCTGTTGCTTTTCTTGTGGACTTGTTAGTCAGCCTCAATATGTAATTTATATAGTCTCATTTTCCTGGAAAATACCTCATAGATGTTATGTTCTTTCCTTTTCTGTGCTGACTGATTATAACTTTAGGCACACAGACCAAAAAAGGTGGTTGTGCAGTATGTTTTTGCTATGGACTGGTAAACTGAAATCAATATAGGTGTGTTTTTTAATAAACCAGTTGTATTTTTGTTTGGGTTTATTGAAAATTATATCCCAGTTGAAAATTTATTTTCTTTTTCTTATCTGTTGGGAAAACTGAGCGATGGAAAGACAGATGGTCAAATGATATTTTATTAGTGATTGAGATGTATTTGCTCTAGCTTGCTGATTTATGAACAGGTTAATCTACTTCTAATATTCCTTACTGGCCCACCTGAAAATGTATTAAGGTAGAGATATATAACGAAGACAAATGTGGGAGTTTCTCAATCTGTTCACTTTACTCAATGCATTATTCTTCCTCTTAGTGTCTTCAGGATTTTAGACACTGATTTTTCTCAAGACGTGAACACCTGTTTTTAGCTGCAACTGTTAGGTACTCAGCATTTCTGGAAAAAAAGTGGTGATATTTTAACAGGGTCGTTGCAGTGTTCTTCACTGATGAAGGTGATATGGTACTTCTCTGGAGACTGGTGACTTCCCTTTTCTCAGTAGAATACAGGTGTTCAAATTACATCGTTAATAAAAAATATATTTTGTGAGGTTGTGAGGGGCAGGACTGCTTTTTTTTTTTTTTTTTTAATAGCACCCTGTAGGAACTGAAAGATCAGTTTAATCTGACTTTGGCTTAGGAGTTCACAAATGTAAGCTCACAGGGGGCTCAGACTCGTTAGCCAAAATTAGCTAATATGGTTAGTGGTGGATGTGTTCGAGGTCCTTATGATGGTACTCTCCCTCGTTTCTGAAGCCATGTTCATTCATGCTGTCCTTATGAGATTAAGTTCCCTTGGTTAACTGCTGAATAGCCACTGAACATTTTTTAGTCCCCATTCCAGTCAGTACAAAGCTAAATAGTCAGACCACCTTCTCTTATAGCTTTTATTTGCAAATTTATGCTTGAACGTGGTTTTCGGGGAGAATAAAGTATAGGAGAGCTCTCTGCTTTTCTGTGATGCACCTATTTGCTAGGGCTGGAGAGAAGCTCAAAGAAGATAACAGTTGCATACAGCATTATTTTTATGTAAAAATGTCAGCATCAATCCAAAGAAAAGTGTATGTACAATGCTGAATTAGGTCCTGAAACTGTATTTTGAAATATATTTAAGCTTTGCATGTACCAAGGAGAGAGAACAGACAGGCTACCCTGGCAGTATAATCCAAGGCTTGTAGTTTAATGCTGCACAAAAGCAAGGCAGACAGGTTATGGAGCAAGTATCCAGACATGAGACATAATTATTCTGTAATTTTTTAAGATAATTTTGGCATATTCTCTCCTGTGTTTTCTTAAGATTTCCATAGAAACAAATCTACACCATCCTCATAAGGATGGTAGTCAGATGTTGGAGACTTTGGCATGCAGACTTGATGAAAACTTGCAGAAGCTGTGTATTCCAACAGATAGACACCTTATCCTATTGCTGCTCCTTGCATCTCGGACAAAATCTACTGTTTTTTATCAGCCTAGCTGAAGAGGCAAAGAGCGTTCAGAAGAAACCAATACTGTATAGCGTTAAGGCTTGCTTGTTTTGTAGGCGAAAAATTCTTTTAGCTAAGAGGCTTATAACAACAGTATTTCATTATTCCTGTTTGTAGGACTGCAATAGGCTTTTTCTTAGCTTTTTGCTCTATCCTTCAAGGGCGGCATAAAAGTTAAGAGATGTTCTTGTGGTTTCTAAAGCCTTGATTGGCCAAGGGTGGCCTTAGGTGAGACGTTCCTCTATTTAACTAGTAAAGTCCAAGTATCTCACGTGTTGGATGACCCACTTGTATCTTGCCCCTCGCCAGCCAGTTCTTCCTTTTCGGCAGTTTTCTCCCTGAGATGACTCTTCTTTTCCTGCTGATCCCCGTTTCCCTGAGGGACCCTAGAACAGCCAGACTGGTCCCTGTTGATCCACTTAAAAATTCTGCCTTTCATGACATTTTAATCATGTGTCTAAGGCGTGAGCAGTACGGTGCTGTAGAAATGCCAAAGTCATCAAAGCTTTTCTGCTACTTTTTTTATGGAGCCTTTGCTCAGTATTTTATTTTCATTTTTTGCTTTCAGTGGATTTTTAGTGAGCTCTGATTACATAATTGAATTCGATAAATGGATGGTGTGTGCTGGCTGAGAAAATCAAGAATAAAAGATTAAAAGATAAAATTACTTCAAGGGTTTGAGTAAATCTGCCAGAGAAGCAGGTTAATTTATAAAGCATGCTATATTCTTTTAAAAAGTATTCTAGTAGGTCTATTAAACTTTAGCTTCGAACAGAATCGCGCTGAAATCTGAGAACTGTTTTCATATAACACCAGCTTGACTGTGATCCTGCACACGGGAGCGAGCGCTGGGGGGGTGGCAGCATCCTTGGGCTTGGACTCGCGTGGGGTGGGAAGGTGCGACCGGGGGAGGCTTGCGGGCAGCAGCCTTTTTCTCTTCCAAATCCTTTGCCCTTGTATGAGTTAGGGGTAAATGGGTAATCATGGGTGAAATAACAAAGGTGGTTATGCCGTTGGAGCTCTGAAATAAATCACTGAAAAAGAGGATCAACAAATTGCTTGGGTACTGATTTATAATGCAGATATCCGTTTCATCGTGGAGTAATCTCACTGGATGGCTCACAGGTTTCTTCTGAAAAGAGCAGTTTAAGGAGCTCGTTTCATGAACCTCTTTATACCAGCAGGTAAATGTCACTGTTTTCAGGAGACTCCGTGCTGATGGCTTCGCCTTACTGGTTGGACCGTAGGGCTCATACGGACTCCTCCTGCCACCCCTTCTCCGAAATATTAGCACAGCGCTCTGTTGCTGACTTTTCATGTCCACAAGGAAGTTCAACCCCTTTAAGTAATCTTGCAAGTGTATGATTAAGTATAATGTCTATCTCCTAACTCACTTAGGAGACTCCCAAAATACCCATGAAGCCTATGAAAGGATTTAACATTTCCTTACTCATTAGAAATCTCTTTGTAAAAATTACATTTAGAGATTAAAACGTGCCTGGAAATGTTCCAATAATGGTTATGTTCTCAAAATATTATACATAATATTGTTAAAAAAAGCTGTATGTCATACTAACATTGTCTGACTCTTACTTAAATTTTTAGTTTTAAAATGTTGGTTGATTTCATAAGTTAAGGGAATGTGGGAATTGACATAAGGCTGCTTCAGAATATTCAGTAACTTTGTAGACTATCATCTCACCTATGTAATGTAGTGGAGAAGTGCCCAAAACATCCCTGGCCAGCCTAGGAATATCTGCCATTTTGGAACTGTTCCTGTTTCTCATAGGTGAAATTGTTACAGCTTCCTCTGTATATCCAGTTTAAAGAAAGTATTAGTGATCTGCAGTAGCCATTAAACACTTTTGAAAAATAAATTGTTTCAAATGCTGTAAATTACAACGGGGCAAAAAAATGCCTTTTTTTCATTTATTTTCTTAGGTGAATTATAGTCAGATTTTATGTAAAATAGTTTATTGCTTTAAGATGTTGTGCTGCTTTTTCCTGCAGAAGTTGTTATAACTTTCTAAAGTTAAATGCTAAGAAGTAGGGCGACAATTTATCGGTACAAGTCATTAAATGTACATGCAGCTGATGCTCAACTTTACTTGTGGATAAAGCTGGCTATAAATCTTACTAATTATTTTTCTCAAAGCAAGAAACAGAAATTTGTAATTCTCTCAGATACCGGAGAACATAGCAAATAGTTCAGTGACAGCCGCACCGCGACTCCTTGACCGTATCAGCTCCAGCGCRGCCGCTACCCGGGACGGCAGCGTTAGGCTGCGGATGAGTTGGTGCTGCCCTGCGGCCCGCTCGGTAACGACACGTCCCTGAGCAGCGGCACGGTGAGAGGAGACGGGGGAGGCTGACGTCTGCCTCAGCCGCAGGCCCCAGAGGAGCGGCGGGACGCCTTGAAAACCGCCAGCTCCCCTCGCCTGGAGCTCCTTCTTCCCTAACGCGCGGGGCTGCGGTCTTCTGGCTATCAGCTGTTCAAAGACTATGGCATGTGACTTGTGCGTTCAGAAAGGTCAGACGGCCTTGAACAGCGAATGAGGTCGTTTCCTCATAAAATGTAAAGGATCGCTTAAACTCTTTCAATAGCAAGTATAAAAATACCTGAGCTTTATCTAAAATAAGTTTTGAAAGGAAGATTAGCAATTTAGCGGAAAGGTTAGTTGCCCTGGGAAATTCAGCTGTCTAAAAAGCAGAGTGCGGTAATAAAATGTCCCACTCAGCTGATTGCTGCCTTCACACTGAGACCTCAGACCTGGGCTTGCCTGGACTCTCCCCTGATTGATGGTGCTGATTATGGTGGCTTAATAAGGGCTGTTGATACTTTCCCCGGGATGTTTTGGATGATTTGTAAGCTATTGGCTTGCCTTGTTTTGTTTGTGTTCTTTTTTTTCTTTGTTTTTAATTATTGTTAGAGGTTATGAAATAATTATTGTCATCGAATGCCCCTGGGTAGAGAGTGTATAAAATTTAATTTGCAACCATATGTAATATCAAATTGACATTTTGACAAGATAAATATCATTTTAATATAGGAAAATGAAATGTAGACCCTACAAGCACAATAGTTTTGTATAGATTATATACAGTCTATTGCAATATTTTATTAATTGATATATTTCCATATTTTACTTAATTCTGTCAATATGTCAGTAATGATTACTGAAAACCTCTGCATGTTACAGTTAAATAGTGTTACAGCAATTATATCAAGAAGTAATTCACATATTAGGCTAGGTTGTAAAGCTTCACTGATACCTAAAAGTACTATTGCTGCATTAAAAAAAAAAAAAAAAAAAACACGCCAGGAGAGGACTTCAGGAGTCAGATGAAAAAGTGATTCATAACTAAGTTACTGTACTTTCTAAACAGGCTATATAGATGTGTACATATCTTTAGTCAAACTATCAAATTAATATTCATTACACTATTGTTATGTTATGTACATGGTCATTTCAAAAAATGAAGTCGTCTTTCTCCTTGAATAAATATTATTTCCTTAGCAGAATTTCAATGGGAAAGATGACAAAAGTGTAAAATGTAGAAATCTTAAGTGAAAATTAGATCTCCTTGATATTACTGAATAATCTTAATCAGATCCAGAAAGATTTTTTTCTTCTTCTTCTTACCTTTAGAATAACATTTAACTTGTACACTTTTGATATTATTCTGTTTTGCACAATAAGAGGATTAAAATAACAGTGAAAGTTATTTTCTCCTTTATGAATATAAAAATTAGGTATGAAGGAGGGAACAGTGTTTATTTAAATAGGTATTTGTAAGTATTAAAAACTGAGAAAACTTATTCTATGAATCTTTATGCAATCTTAATATATGGCTGTTAGGTGCCACACSTTTGCTTTTTAATAGTTGATCTTTATGATGTAGGGAACAGTTATATTTAATAGTAATAAAAGGTTGTATTTTTAAGTCATGATTGTAACTGAAGTTTTGCAATACTGTTTTGCTTCAACATTTTATTTTCTAAGCCTTAAATAAATCTAATTTATATGTGAGTTAAAACAAAAGTTGATAGCCTAGACGCTGGTTTAAAAAAAAAAAAAAAAATTGCCAGTACGTCTTCTGGTTTAAGTGTAATTTTCACGAGGAATTTAAACAAGGCAGTAAACGTGTTCAGGAGGCAGATATTCAAAAAGCACTCTGCTGTTATCTTTTAGCTGAGGAGGAGGAATTTTCAGCGTTTTCATCTCCGTCGATAGCAGCAGCAGCAGCAATTGCTCGGTATTTGTCATCTGGTTGCTGGTTGTTCATTAGTATGTGCGTTCGTCGCAGGCACAACGGAGCTCCTGCTTCCGGATGCTCGCGGCGCGCTCCTGCAGGTGTCCTAGCAAACCCATTGCGTGCCCTGCAGTCTGGGACTTGGGAGCTGAATCCCATATTATCTCTTGCTTGGGGTTTCTAAGCATGTGCTGGGGTCACGGACACATCACGAACTTTCTTACATGTACGGATCACCACAAAACAACGCTTTCCCAGAAGCTGGGGCTCCCAAGCTGTGGGAAACTCCAGTGTTATGCAAGATACTTCAAGATATTAAATAGTAAATAAATGTTTAAATAGCCAAATGTTTCCTGCTGTGCATATGTATGACTTAGCAAATGTTTGGCAGCTGCTTACATCGTCTATTGCCAGTA
Source organism: Apteryx rowi (assembly GCF_003343035.1). Lineage (NCBI taxonomy): Eukaryota > Metazoa > Chordata > Aves > Apterygiformes > Apterygidae > Apteryx > Apteryx rowi. The sequence goes on along the minus strand of NW_020450871.1, from coordinate 3,154,186 downwards.
ATGGTATCAAGCACAATAGATACTATAATCTCTGCTTTGGTTAATTCCCCACAACATCGTCATAACTGGCGAGTATTTTATTTCCTTTTAGTGTCCCTGCTGTCATCTTTCATGTGTTTTTTATTCATGGCTTCCCTTTGGTGACCTTGAGTTTAGTCCATGTTCTAGCTTTCCTTGTCCTTGGCTGGTCGTGTGGTCACATCAGTGCTTTCTGCTTACCAATGACTTGACTTGTTTCTTTTTTGTATCCAAAACTTTCTTTGGCTTTTAAGCTCTGTTTTATGGCATCTCTATTCTCTGTTCAAGTGCCCTTACTTTTTTTTCTGTATCAGGTGTAGCAAAAGCATTTTGCCACTGGAGCATTTTTGAGAATAAAGATCTGATAAAGTTTCCATAATATACCTCAACTTGTCTGCTTGCAGCTTATTCCAATAAACTTTGGGGCATTCACATGATTGAGCAAATTCATAGACTGATTATGTTTATACAGTTTTATAAGATTGAGTCAACCTATTAAATTCCATTTTTAATATTAAAACTCTGATCTTGAATGTAATACCTATTGCATATGTGCATAAACATGTTGTTATTGACAATACAAAGTGTTTGTAAACTTTGTAGATGGACAGTCTACAGTTCCTACACAGTTACAAGTAGAAATTTGAGATGTAAAACATGAAAATCTTGATTTTTCTAGAGTTGACTAAGAGGTGGGTCTCCAGCAGATGCAAGATGGTAGTAGATCTGGATTTTAGTGGAGCTGCGGCAATTTGCCAGTTGCGAATCTGTGTGTATGTGCCCTGCCCAATATTACCAAGGGTAGAGCTGGAATAGAAAACAAATTCTGTGCAAAAATGGGTATTGATTACAGAACCAGGTTCTGTAATATCAGTGAGATGTTTAATGAGTGTGTGTCAAAAATGTATTTGTTTCCAAACAGGAGCTCATAGAGAATTTAAGAAAATCTGAGCCCCCGATTTTTTTATTTTATTTTATTTTGACCTCTTATTTCAAATGATGTATTCGTTCTAGCTGATAGAATTTTGGAGGCTGGATTATAAGTAATTTGAGTGGGCCATTTACTTGCTGCTGGCCAAATCCTGTTCCTGTTGATGTCAGCGAGAGTATGACTGGGCGCAGAATGATTCATAATGCTGGAGGAGAGGTCTTTCCTGCTGGAAAAGGCACATCCTTTATGGTTATATTCACAGCCTCTGCTTGCAGTTTTGCTGCTTGGAGTATTCTAAGCATTTGTGGTCCACAGGAGAATGAGTTTGAAGCTGTACCTGACCCTTGAACATTATTAAAATACCCTAATTCAAAATCTGTAATTGATTTCAGGTAATATAATTTAACGCATTTTGGTTTGCAATAATATTGAAAAACATATCAATCTTGTGATTTTTGTGAGGTGTTTTGTTCCAGACTATTTTTTCTATCAACATTTTTCATTTACCCTGAGACTTCTCCTGCTGTGATAATCACTTCTATCCAAGATTACTCTTCTGCTTTCTTTAAAAATAAATAAATAAATAAAATAAGGATTAAATTCACTCACAAATTTATGAAAGAAAAAGAAAAACTAACAGGGCTGTTCACTGCCAGCCACAGTAGACAATGCTGAAATCTCATATGCGTTAGCAGGACCAAAGGATATCAGAGAGGGCACTTATTTTCTCTTCTAAATAAGCATTAGGGCCTGAGGGTTTCACATTTGTGTGTTTTTTATTATTATTATTATTTTAATACTTGTGAACTATATTTCTGAAGATAAAACTTAGTTCTATATATAGCAGTGTTAACCTTAAGTGCTAGGACATGCTGTCCTTGTACATTGGCCATTTTGAGAAGAAATGAGCTAAATCTTGGTGGCATAAAATTCAGTAATGCTCATTTAAATAACTTATAAAACCATTTTCTCTATTTCAGATGATGTTGCACCGTACTTCAAGACTGAACCAGGCTTGCCCCAGATACACTTGGAAGGAAATCGCCTTGTACTGACATGCCTTGCTGAAGGCAGCTGGCCTTTGGAATTTAAGTGGTTACGCAATGACAGCGAAATAACCAACTACTCCAGTGAATATAAGTAAATAAAAACCATCTAATAGGCTTCTTTAAGTGTAATTGAAAAAAGAATGACAATACTTCAAACAATTTTGTAGACACTAATACATTGACAATGTTTTTTATTATGAAGAAAGATGGTTTGTAGTAAATGGAGATGATCTGGGAGAATCTCCTTTGCAAAAAATTATGTTAGGATCTCTGTTTTGGAGTATTAAATATAGAAACTTTAAAGTAACAACAATCCTTTCTTGTGGAAAATGTGAATTCACATAAATTTATATTAAAGAGTGGGCATATTCCTTGATGTTTTTTGTGTCAATGATACTAATTACAGATTTAAGTTCTCCTGTTCCGAATCAAAAGAAAAAGGGTTTTTTGTCACTTTGTCTGCTATTCTAGGTACCTTGCTTCTCTACCACGTGTAGTGTCTTGAAAGCAGAGCAAACATTAGATAAATGTTGTCTGATTTGCTGCTCATTCTTACTGAGAACTAAGCTCAATGGCAGTTTTCAATAAGTAGATGTAGAAATAAAAGAATGGGGTCTATCTTAAATGATTTTATATACGTGTATACACACACATATATATATAAAAAAATAAAACTTTCAGTTTCACTTCTGAGAGCATGAAAATTAATCTTGTAATTTAACAAACAGTTCTATGGATCTGTGTAGCTTGTTCCCTGGACCTCATTCACTCCCTCCAGGTTCCTCACAACATCCCATCAGCAAGAGAAAAAACATGCTGTGCTAATCAGAGCTGCGTTTTTGCTGATAGGCAGCAAATGACTGGCCAAACATACAAGTGTAAAACGGCTGAGTTTTGTCTGCCTTTTCCTTAGTGGGAACGTTAACTCCCCTATGCAGTTGCCAGTTTCCATAGACCATATAGAAGTTTAATATCTATGCAACTTCTTCACTTCTCAAACTTGGTTGAAATTTCTGGGTGAATTCAGGAATTTCAAAGGGGTGTGTATGTGCTAGACAGACCCCTTGCGTGACACTTCTGTCCTTAGCGAACCAGGCTAAATACTGCGTTTTGATGATAATTACATTGCTTAAGGTAGGGGAAAAATTGTGCTCCATCATTATAGATAGAAATTATAGTATCAGTGGGTATAAAAATGTAGGTACTGATATCAAGTTTTGCATTGCTATGCATTACTATGGCGTCTGAGTACCTCCACTTTAAAATCAGTAACAAAACCAAAGTCACTAGTAGACTTTTGGCCTTCCTGAGATTTTTTTCCCTTTGCAAGAACAGATACTTCTAATGGTTAATACCACTATTAATGCACTGAGTATTATATTACTACTGCTACTGAAATGTTTCCTCATATAGAACTGTTCTGACAATTCAGTCTAACAAGGTAGTCCATAATTCATTTTCTCAAAGATTTTCAAAATTATAATTTAACATTAATACTATTTCCTGTATTATTTACATTTCTAGAGGAGTAGAAAAAGAGTCCCTTAAATAGGTGTTTTAAAATCCTCTCAGGTCATGTAGTGCACAAATGTATTCAGAGACTATGTTTCCAAAGAAACATACAGTTCTATCTGCACTTTCCTGAAAATTAATGACCTTTGATTTAGGTGAGACTGCTTAGTACTGAATAATTTATTCAGTCTTTTATTAGCTGTTTTTGTTTTCAGGCCTTGAAATATGCTGATATCTTGAGCCATACACACATCATGGAGTAATGCTCAGTTTATAAAGGAGATTTGTGAATATTTCTAGAAAAAAAGCAATCTTTAATAGCACAATTAATTACAGAAGGTTTGAGCGTGACTTGGAGTTAACGGCACTGTTGTTTTGATCAACAAGAGCAAAGTCTATTGGAATTTCTTGGTAGAAGGAGCTGACAACAGCTCTTAGCCATGTAAATGCTGAGACAGTAAGAGAAAGCAACTATATGGGAGGACAAGAACAAGGAATGATAACAGAAAGCAAACTCAAGCTTTGTAGATGTGGTAGACTGAGGGACTTAGGTTTTATGATACTGGAGGAAACCTGAGTGAGGGTGTATGACATTCTGAAATGCCAGAATGCCATGGTATTTATTAAATATGTACACATCTTTAATAAACTCACCAAGACCCAAAATTATAATTTGACTGTGTATTGCAGTATGAGTTGGGATCAGTGTACTGGAACATCTTTCCCAGGCTGTACGTATGCGTATCAGTACACACACTACCTTGTTTGTTATCARTGTAGTTAATTTACTCTAGCGAATTTCAGGATATGATGCAAGGCATATTTATTTATATTGCATTTTTTATTTTGCCCTTGTTTCCATTTCTAATTAAACACACTTGCTACAGAGGTGCTTAAGAAGATAGGAAAATATTAGCTTATAATAATTACAATAGCACTGATAGAAAATATTAATTTAAATATTGCAGCCCTATTATTATTTTGTAATTCTTTGCCACTGGCTGAGATAAGCCAAACAGGATTTTGATTCTATAGGAATGGAAAGTTTTAAGCTTTGCTGCCTTAGCAGGCATGTAGTCTTCCAAACAGGATTAAATGACGTAGGTGCATTAGGATGAATGAAAGCAAGAAAGAGTACGCTTAGGCATAAAAATTCCAGTTGCAAAATTTAACCTTTGACCCTGTAATAGTTAATTCTGTGGTTCTCTTAAGTAGGTAAATGTTCTGTTTAAATGCATGAATCTTTCTTACGTAAGTGACTTCAGCTGCAGGTTGAATCATCAAACATTTTCAGTAAATTATGTTAGTTATTGTGTCTTAAAGTAATGTCTATATTGTAACAAGGCGAAAACATTCAAAGCTTATTATAAAAGCCAAATGAGTAAAGAACAAATTGGAGTTTTTGCATACCATTGCTTGACATTGGTGACCCTGAACGAACAGTTTTTCTTTGTATAAAAATGCTGATTAGGTATGCGCAGCCTGGCTTTTATACTGACTGTGCATACATTAGTTTGTGTTAAGTATTTAAAAAAGAGCCTTAAATTCACTGTGGTCTGAGAGACACGTAACAAAAAGCAAATCAATATTACTGATTGAAGTAGCTATTTTGGCTAGTTTGTGTAAATTAAGAGCGTTTGAAGTTAAGACAGTGACTTTTTCTTCATTTTGTTTTTTTCTTGGTATTTGTTTGTCTTTTGAAAGCAAGATCTAGGCCAGTTGGGGCTTTCATAGTTGGCTTTGTGGCCTTAATATTAATTTATTTGAATTTAACAAGCCAAAGTTACATTTAAGCAAGAGTGCAATTTTCTCCCAAACTACTTAAAAGAATGTGTTTATTATGTATATGTTTTTAAAATTAGGCACTTTTAAATTTTATCCTGTATAAAAAGTTAGATCAGTTGATGCATAATTCCTGTGTTAAAAGCATTTGAATAGATAATAAGCTATATTACTAGCTAAGAACGCTTGTTTGATTTTAATTCATTACTGTCTTCACAATCAGGGCTTTTGAAAACCTGTATCCTATATGTTGATGTTTAGCTCTGACAGCATTTAAAATCAGGAATACAACGTTGGAAAGTTATAAGAAAGCTTCAGCTGGCGTTTCCCTTATGTGTGGGGAAACGCTTTGTCCTTAAGTTCTGACTCTTTGCTATACCTGCGCAGGAGCACTTGGGTTTCGAGGGACTTTCCTTGGCGCTTTCTTTCGTACGTCTCACTTTACATCTTTCTATGGCAACTTTTTAAACAGCCGGTGTCCAGCCGGTTGTACCACTCAGAACAAATAAACCGACTTTCTAAATGACTTGCGCAAATGGCCAGAAGCCTTAAGTGGCCTTCTGGCATCTTGACAATGGTGAGTTCTTCTCTCTTGGAAGTTAGAGTGCAGACAAAATTAAAGCAAAACCATGTCTTGCCATTGTAAAAATCAAACAAAAAACCCTGTGTTAACCTTTGGCATAAATCTAGTCTGTGGAAGAGAATCTTTTGAATTTAGAAAGAACTATTTTTCTCCCTTTTGCCTGTCAGAAAACACCTTGAATCATGAAAGCTTAGCACAAAAAGCAGTATTTTACTGCGGGGTGAATAGAAAAGTGTTTTTTAAAAGAAGAAGAAAATCAGACATTTGAGGTACATAAAGACTGTTTACAATTGTAAACACAGAACTAGAAGTTAAATCAGTATCTGTTTATCTCTTGCCTGTTTTTTGTATTTTCAAATAACACAAATATATGTTCTATCCTCTTTTGTTGCTTTTGTTATTTAATTCTCCTAACTTTAGTAGATTATTAGTTTTTGCATAGGATTTTTTTCCTCAGATATTGAAATTAGGATTTCTGTGCAGAGTCCAAGACTCTATTAACATCTTTACTGTAAGATCAAGCATAAAAATGAGTAAGCCTATGTTCGACTTTCCCAGACATTAGACTTCCTTTTATGATTACATTTTGAAATTTGCAACTAGAACATTTGAATCCATTTCCCCCCCCATCTAGATTAGATTTTTCTTTGACATGTCTGTCAGAAAAAGAGAAGCTGTTTCTGTTTAGAAGCGAGCGTACCCTCTTCAGCAGCTTTCACAGAACACCCTTTGGAAAAGTCTAATCAAGCGTCTTTAAAGCAAGCTCTGGACCATAGATGTTAGCAAAAGCTGTAGCTTCTCGTGATCAGTAGTTATTTTCCTAGCTCTGTGAGGAGCTTTGCATCAGCTTAGAGTCCGGTCTTTTCTCTTAAGGTCCTGTGTGATAAGGTTTCCATCATATCTGTATTCCAGTTTAGTTAGCATTCTTCGCTCTCCTGTCCCGTTCGCAGGCAATGTGCCAGCCAGACCATTTCATTTCCTTTTAGCTTTTCCCTCGGATCTTCCTTTTGTCCCTGTTGCTTCTTGCCTCTTAGATCACCCTTCCAAAATACTTTTCAGACTCCTGCCTGCGTTCTTTGGCTCACAATTTCCGTGTACCCTGCTACGGTGTTACCCAGAAAAGCAAACCTGATTCACCCGGTTTCCGCGCTCCTCTTGCCCACGGTGCCCTTGCTCGCCTGCTCTGCCGCGGCCGGCGGCAGCTGTGCTCGGGTGCCGGCCGTTGGACAGCGCGGGCTGCGCTGCAGCTGCCTGCGCACTGTAAAGTTTTAAAAGTCTCTCTTTTCTGCAGGCGACACAGTAAGAATGTTTCCCCGCTGAAACATTAGCAAGTCAGAGAAGAAAACCAAAGTAGCGCACTTCAGATGTAATAGGTTTGTTTTGTCTTTAACGGCAGGAAAACGAACTCTACGTTATTATCTTAGCACAGAAGGATACCAAAGAAAAAAGCCTTTAATTTTAGCTCCATTTAATAGACAAGTAGAAAAATAAATGTTGGCCAAGTACAATACTGAACTGTTAGGGGAGCGAGAAAACCTTATAAAGCTATAAACTGTTTAGTAAAATTAGCTATAAAAATGAATTGTCGATATCTTTTGTCAGTTTTTTTTTTTTTTTTTTTTTTTTTGACTAGTGGAGATTTGCAGCAGTCACCTGCTGAGTAAAGAAAGAAGGAATCCTGTAAGGAACCAAGGAAGCCTCGTTCTCTCTTGATTTGTATCCTGCACCCTGTATATGCACCTAGCTTCTCCCTGTGCCTCCTTTGGCATAGAAAGGAGGCGGGAGGCAGCACGGCTGAGCCAGAGTTATCTATTCATTGGGCAGCAAGTATTTGTGTGCTGATCACCTGGTTTACTACTCCCAAAGAGAGTAGTCCTCCCTGCTGAGTCCTCCTTAGCTTTCCCTTCGTTTAGTGAGAAGGGGAAGGTGAGGAAGGCACTGTTTTGAGTCTTCTCTATCTCACTAGCTAGAAATTGTCATAATCCCTGGAGAAAATTTGCCAGCCGCTCCCGAGCGGGTTGGGAGGAGCAGGCTGAGACGCACCGGGACAGGCAGGCAACACGGTTACCTGCTTGGGAAGTCAGGGCTTTCTGGGAATTGCTAGGGGTTACTAAGATTTGTTGGTGGTACTGGTGTTTTAATTCACTGGTTTTAGGTTGTCTGAACTATTTTCTATTGTGTATTTGATGGTAATTATAATGCAGCGATTTTAGTCTTCATTTATCACTTAAATTAGATTTCTTCCACCTCCCTCGTTTTCATACCGTCTGATTCTGTTCACACATTAGCTCTGTATGTGGGTGTGTATAGTATGTGTGAGTATTAGATGAGAAGCCTTCTTCAGTAGAATTAAATTTTGAAGATTAAAATTCAGCAGTATTATTTTTCCTTATCTTTTCATAAAGACTTTCATTAATCCTGCCATAAGATCTCTGAAGGTGACTGGAATTTACACTTTGATTAATGTTTGTTTAATGCAGGATTATCTATATTATTCCTGTGTTTTATTCACATTAAAACTGTGCCTATCAGCTCATTTTCATGTTGGGCTATCAGATATAGTTGAATGAGGAAGGTGAACATTAGTGGACTAAGTGACTTTTTAAGTATACCGAAGGGCAGAACAAATACAACGTACAGTGCGCTGTGTCTTTTCCAGTGCTCTTCTGAGCTGAGCTAGTCACACAGGGTAGTAAACATCTTCTTTTCATTGGAGAGTTTTGATGTTTCTTGCAAGACTCCTATTGCCTACATTTAGGTTGTGCTTTTGTTGTGCCACCTCTGAGCAAAATACTAGGCATCTTTGCTTTATGAATGAGGTAGCTAAAACTAAGGGAAACATTTAAGTCTATATGTTAAGGCAAATTGTGGAGACTAATCAGTATTTATGAAGTGTAGATTTTAAGCTGAAAGGGTTTTTTATGCAATTCAAATATTTTTTCGTAGATATAGTACAGAAAATGTTGTAGCCTAGGGTCAGAGATGATATGATGATGCTACTTATAAGAAAAAATACAATATGCGTTTGAGACAATGTGTAAATTATTAGAGGAGAAATAAGAAATGATGTATCAAGTAGCATTGATCTGCCTGTAGGCTTACTATAATTCTGTAATTGTGTCTTTTTAGGTACATCATCCCAGCTTTGCAGAGGTCTGATGCTGGTTTTTATCAGTGTGTTGTACGGAACAGGATGGGGGCGTTGCTGCAGAGAAGATCTGAAGTTCAAGTGGCATGTATGTTCGAATAGAAGTTATTTTGTGATTCGTTAGCTAACTGATTTTTTTCATGTGTCAAAAACAACATAGCAATAACATTTTCCAGTTTTTGTCTGAAAGTTTATTAGATTTCATATTTTAAAATTTCACACGAGAAAAATTCACATTTAATGTAGTTATCACCTGGGAAACAAGTTCAGAGTGGTGCAATGTTAAGTTTTCAGCAAAGCTTTGAACCATTCAAAGTCATCAAGACAGGAAATCATTTGGAGATAGTTGTAGGATGAGAGAAAACTATTATACCCTTCCCTGAAGATACAGAGAGGAACAAAGGCAAAAAAAAAAAAAAAAAAAAAAAAAAAGCCCGAAGGACAGAGCGAGGATATCTAAAGGAAAACAGTATGGGGGAATAGCTCTGTGAAGATTTCAGAACATTATTTTTATGTTACAAAATTAATAGTTGTTTCACAGCTAAAACCTTGCTAACCAAACTTTAGAAGTCTGTTCTGAACATCTTTCTGAACCAAATTCTCCAATATTTGTATCTCTTTAGTATGGACTGTGGAGGATTTTTTGGAGTTGGCCTCTAATTTGATATCTGACTTTCATTTGGAAATGTTAAATTGACTTTCTCTAGTGTTACTGCTAAATTACATTACCTTGTAAATGGTGGTCTAGCCTTATTTTCATTTTTTTTCTGTTAATGTATAGAAAATATAATCCAAATAACTTGGAAATCATCAGAAAATAAGACTTTATTCTTTCTTTGAAGTAAATACATTAACAAAAAGAGAGAGATTTGTATATTACGTGTTAGCAATGATACATGGATCAGATTGCTCTTCCTCAGGGTCAGTATCTGTAAAACCAGTAGCAGCAAATGTCACTTCATATGTGGAATTTAGGTGATAAATTGAATTATTTACTAGAAAACCAATTCCAAGGAACAGATGAAAACTAATAACTGTGTCATGAGGGAAGTTACTTGGAATTTTCTGTGCTTTAAAATAGAAACAGTTACAGATACTATAAAGGTTTTGATCTCATGTTCACCAGCTTCCTATATTATAGTAAATTATATGACTATTTCAGTAACTAAATGTTTGATCTCTCAGTGATACTGTTTTAAGGATGCTGGGAGCCAATCTAAAAATGCACTGCTGCCAAGAAGGGGCCTTGCTGCTCTAGCTGCCCTGCCTTCCCCAGCCATCCTGCCCGGCTGGGTGCTCCTCCTGCTGAGCCGGTGCCTGCTCTGATGTGCCTCAGACCATTACAAATATTCTTCTGAAAACTTTTCTTCTGTTTTAGTGAATTATACCAGGTCCCAGAGAAGCTCATCCAACATTTTTTGCAAAGCAACTGTTAATTTGTGCAGTTTGTAAAAACCGTTTGTTTCCCCGAGTATGATTCCCTACGCCGCTATACGTGCAGTTGGATTGGCATGGTGGAGGGCACAATTTTTGAGAAAGTCCTTGTGGGAACCATCGTAAGAGGGAGGCACAGGAATACTTTACCTTGCTACCACTGCTGAGAAGTTTGTCTCCTGAAGAGAGAGCCTTTTCCCCTTCCGAATGAGGGAAAGATTTGCAGTAAAGTGCTTTGTTTCTTCAGGGTTTTTCTTTTGTGTGTTTGGTTGTTCTTGGGAGAGAAAGAAGTATAATCTTTTTTCCTTTTCTTTGTTTTTTAATTTTTTTCTGTTTAGTTGGTACTTCTGCATTGCTGAACAAGGCTAAATAACTGTCTGTTAAGACTTCTCTGTCTGAATTAAGAAAAAAATTTTTTTCATTTATTTTCACTGATAAAGATGTTGAGACAAAGTAAAGAAGATCTTATGAGATGACAGATCCTTGGTCTTGGTCTTATAGTGACCTATATGGTTCCTATAGAGAAACTGGGCGTTCAGACCTGTACTGTATTCCCACAGGTTAAAATGTCCTACAAGTTTTAAGTGTCCTCCTCTGTCCAGGGTAACTATTGCTACTGTGATTATTTTCTGTATTTTAACATGTTTTGATCTAAATTAATTGTTTTTAAGCTATATGGGTATAATGAAATACCTCATATTTTATCATCATCTACTTTTGTATTATTCTTAAAAAAAAATACCGGAAAACAGAATTCAAAGCATTTAGGTCGTCTTGTCCAGTCCTTAAGAGTTACAGGGAACTATACATTAGGTGCTTAACTTAGAAGTGTTCACAGGAAATGAACTTTATGTGCCACTGGATAGAAAATGCTTCCCAATAAACTTTAACAAACGTAAGATATGTAGTGAAAATTCAAAAGTCACAAGTATAATGTGCATTGAGAAAGATCTGAGGTATTTTCCATGTCCTAGATCTCTGAAGCAGCAGCAAACTTGTTAAATGATTTTAAAAATGTTCATGCTAATGTATTACTTAACTGAATGGGAACAGATATTTATAAGAAAACTGCTGAGTAAATCTTAATTACAGAATGGGCCTAAAAATTCGTGGATTGTGAAGACTAGAATAATCATATGACAGTGAAGTTAATTAGATCCACCTACACGGTTTGAAACTTCTTTTCAAGTAGATGATCTGATTACAGTTGTGAGAAATATGGAGCCACAAAGGAAGTACAGTGCTGATTATGTCTGAATAAATAACCTGAAAATCACAAAGATGATTAAAGCCTCTTTAAAATACCATGTGTTTTTAATTCCTGCTCTTGTTCTGTCTCTTCTCATCTTCCATCCACAGACCTGATAGTAGTCTTGTATGATTCTGTCTCCCTTGCATYCCTTTCTGCTCCAGAGAACTTGTAAAGAACCCTATGGTCCTAAAAAAATGGGAATTCAATGGAGGAAACCAGAAGATATCTCTGTGTGTCAGCTTCTCAGTTTAAAGCAAATTAAAATGCATACAAGTTCTTTAGAGATTGAATAAGTAGGAGCCTACAGCCCTGTTTATTTTAATGGATAGAAATAAGATACAAAAGGCAGAAGAAAAACAAGAGAAAAGCATTTACTGAATTTTTAACAAAGACTCCATAGATGCGTGAACTTGTCTGTGAAATGACAACTTCTTCAGAGGCAGATGTTCTGCCATTGTAGAGGTTTCTTCCTTCCATTAAAATCCTTATTAAAAGCTGCTGTTTAATACTAGAGATGCCTTTGTAAATGTCAAAGATACAGGTGCACTATTTACATCGTAAAAGAACTAATAGCTACCAGCATAACTGTAGCCTTGTTATTTTAATATCCATTTGGCCTTTCTGAGCTGCTCACATAGATCGGACTGTACATTGGTTGGACTATAAGTGATGCAGCTGCTTTGTCTATGCATGTAACTATGGATAGAAGGAAAAATGTCGTGATAAGAAATTAATAAAATGATATATACCATTTGCATTCCTTTGTATCACACAATAAGCTCTTTTATATGGTACAAGGATATATTTAAAAAAAACTCTATCAAAATGTCACTTTCAGTTAAAAACAGACTCAGCTATTGCAAAAGAACATTTAGACCGTGCAGTGTTGCTGATTGATGTACTTCTCATGTGCACTAGCAGCACTTGACTCTGCCTTATGCCTTATTGCTCACCCGAATCTGTGTTAATCAGCACTGTTTCATGATCTGTTGTGTCATATTGCCTAATTATAGTAATGCTAATGACTATTGTAAAGCACAGTTATTTCTTTCTCTGACCCCTGAGAAGAAAGAGGGAGAGATACAAGTACTTCCATGATGCTTAGTATAATTTTTCTTTGCAGATATGGGAAATTTTATGGACGCAAACCAGAGAAAAACAGTGACTGAAGGACAAGCTGCAGTTCTAAACTTGCTGCACTTATTCAGCTACCCGAGACCACAAGTGACATGGTTTAGAGATGGGCACAAGATTATACCAAGCAGCAGAATGTAAGTTGATGTAAAGTTAAAAAAAAAAAAAAAAAAAAAGAAAGAAAGAAAAAACCCACTCTGAAATATGATTAATTACATTTGATAACACAACTTACATTTTAAGTACACTAATTAAGGTTTAAAGAGAATAGAGTAGCATAGCTCATACTAAGTTTGAGATAAATGTCTATTTTAAAACCAGCTCTGAACTTCCTAAGCAGTTTGACAAAATAATTCATGTGATTTTAATGTTCCTGGTGCAGCATAAGGGAATGAATATGCAGAATGTCTGCCCTCTCTTCACTCTCTTCATTTTCATGGCATATTTTGGAAAAGTGAATACTCATCTCTCAATTATATTTACTTGAATGGACTAACTTAATGAGTACTGAGTGTTTTTGTTGTTGTTGTTGTTTTTTAACATATAAGGCTGAATTTTTACATGGAGTTATGCTAATACTACTTTCCTCACAGTAAAATTGTAAATATTGCTTTTCTCCCCCCTTATCTTTTTGGTGTACAATGACAGTTTTATCTCTCTTTGTCTAATTAGCAGTTCAGCCACTAATGGCAGAGTTCTTGCACTGTGATTAGTCAAGCATTATCTCAAGGTGTGCTCATTTATCCTTTCCTGAGATGGTTATAAGGCCAGCCTGTGTTTTTTACCTTCATAATTTTATTTAGAGATGGTAGGGGTTAGCTGTAGCATTTTAAAAAAATCTAAACTAATTTTTTACTAGAAGCTATTTTTTTTATTAGAAAACTGTTGAAATGCTAAGAATTTAGGCGGCTTTTTTTTTTTTTTAATTCTGTGCATTATATTTTCACGTATTCAAAGGGATAGAGATGCTAGCAGCTGATGGTAATGAGATGTTGCTAAGTTCCAGAAGGGTTGCTGAATCCTTAGAGTTTATATTAGAAAGAGAAAACTTCTTGGATTTTAATTTTATTAATCTGTACTGTATATTTTACTGCCTCTCGTGCATTTCTTAAACACAAAAGCTAGTATCTTCTCTAAGCTCTTTGAAATTGCTAAAATTAGTATTGCAAGAATGTGAAGCAACTGTGTAATAATTTATGAATAGTTTAATAGTAATTTGATGGAAAACAAGCTGGAAGATAAAACAATGTTTTTTTGGGTGATCTCCTAGAGAGCTATGAGACAAATCCTGAGTTATTAACCATTAAGAATCTACTTCCTTCAATCATGACATGATACAAATTTTATTTTGCCACTGCTGGGAACACACAAATCAAAAAAATTGCAGGTGGTGAAGAAGCCTTGTTATCCCGGTATCAGACAGCTGCTTGGGAACTATAGGTGGGCAACAGAGTGATGTAGGCAAGGGCCTGCTTGCAATATCTGGAAATGAGTTCTGTGTGGGTCCCCTTACAGTCTAGGAAAATTGCAAATAGAGATATATGTAAAGTGTATTTGATAATCTAAACTCTTACTCTTACTCCTCCCCTCTTGGGATTGTTAGGGCAAAATTATCTCTAATTTGTAGCACTATGGCACTGTTTACAAGTGAGGAAATGACAAAATTTTGTTCTACAGTAGGGTCGAATATATCTAACATTTCCCACATGTATTTTTATTTCTCTGCTCTGCTGTTTTGTCCGAAAGGAATTTTTGAGGACTTTTACATTTGTCTGGGCTGTGTAGGAAGATCTGAACACTTTTGCAGTAGAAGTATATGTGCTGAAATTTTGAACCTCCTTGTAAGTTTGATATATGTAGTTCAGGAAATGACAGATTTATGTTGCACGTACCAGTCATCTGTGCAATCTATGTGCAGGAGGTCTACTGCTTCCTCAAGCTATTAGAAAAACCATACAGCACTAACTCACATATTGCTGTCTGTAAAATTGTGGAAGTAAATATGGCAGCCCTAAAAGTACATGAAACCTGAGACCCAGAGAGGATGTACATTAAGGCATAAAACTGTTAGAAATGAAAAATATCTTTCTCACGGGAACTGTGTTGCTCCTCTGGAGAGCAGGCTGTGCATTTCAAGTGATGTTTTCTGTACACACAAAGGTGTATCAATTTGAATGATCAGTTTAGCTACTGATCCAGTTAGATTGAGGCAACCACCTTGTATGGATGCTCTTTAAACTGATTAAAAGTACCTTGTATTGCTAAATCAATATAAAGCTTTTTTAATCCTCTTAAACAAGCTTACAATGATTTAGCCAAATCAATCAGCTGCTCAGTCAGCTGTAGTAATGGTCCCCAAGAGTGACATCACTGCATTGTATGCAGAGCGAGGAGATAAACAGCGCTAAAAACGAGGACAGTAGAGGTGGTTATGGTACACAATTTTTCATCGATTCCTGTTGAATACAAACGAAGTTGGTACTGACGCGTTTTTTATCTGTGGCAACTTTTAAGAAAACAATTCCCTCAAATAGTTGGTCACATGAACTCTTATTCATGGAAGAACCTTAACATACAGATACTCAGCACTGCACCCAACTTTTTATACTGCGTTAACACGAGGGAGAGGTGTTAATGATCCTGATGACTGGAGTACAGGGCTACTGTCACCCTTCGAATGAAGTCATGTCTCTGGTGGGGAAACTGAGATACGTATGAGTGCTGAGTTGTTATTTGAGAAATTTGAAAGATCAAAAGGAAGTAGCAGTTTTGATGAAATGAATGCTTTAAGCTGTTTTAAGGAGTGGCATTTAAGTGGCCAGAAGGATTTACCTAGCAGTCTCAAAGGAGTAAATGCTGATATCTTTCTTTTAATGCATGCTGACATTGGAGGGGGGGGAAGTTCTGCCAGTGTTTATTTCAAAGCTATTCAGCATTCCAGCAGTGGCATGTTTCTAGGGAGCTAGAGAACAAAAGATACATTACTGAATTGTCAACAAATTCTGGCATCACTGTATATATTTTTTTGAAGATGCTTTACAAATATGACACAAGACTATTATTTGTTCTTGGCCTTTTCTAATCTTAACTATACACCTTCGCATGCTGGACGGTTCTAGGAGATATTCTTGAATTCTGGTGACCATATGTAATGGACCAATTTCCTCTTTCTCTTACTGGTTGTTAGGCTGAAGAGTGTCAACTTTTTAGGCTAGGGGAAAAACGTTTTGATTCAGTGAGTAGCTTAAGGGAAAAGTCAAAATGGTATTCCTACCATGTGAGTGTACACAGCTGTGATATTTTGTAGGAGGAAGTTTCCTTTTAAGATAATGGTAATTATTATTTTTTTCAAACAGTGCATATTCTGTTTAACTTAACTGGCAGTGTGACTCATGGTGGAAAGGTTTATTCAACTTTGCAGTGAATAACTATGTATTAATTTCTGTTTTAGCTGTGTTGATGCCTTAAATTTTGTTTAAAGCTGCCAGATATAAATTAGAATGACGATTGTTATTTTTATAAGCTTTTCATGGTAAGTTTCTCCTAAAAGAGTGGGCTGATGTGAAGATGTCAACAAATCCCTCTGTAGTACATGCAAGTGAACCAAATGGCCTGCATATGCTCATGGGGTTATTGATACAATTTCTGACCTAGGGCAGCTAACACACCTGCAGCAGAGCTATTATGGCATGATGGTGTGTATTTAAAAATTTAAGACCTAAACTTCTCCCCTCCCCATTAGTGCAGTGAGTATATATATTCATTTTGGCTTTTGTGCTTTTTCTTTCACCAAAGTCTCAATTTGATCATTTAAAGGGATGTTTGTAGATCATCAGAAGGAAGCTATGTACATGCTAGAAAGGCGTGAAGTAGAGAATCTGGGAGAGAAGAGCAAGAGGTCATCAACAACAGCAAAAGAAAATAAAGAGAGGAATTAGGATTTGGGATTTTTCTTTATTATTATATTCAAAGAACATTTCTCAAGGAGTTTTGGAAAAGACTTTGCCTAACACCTACACATAAGAATGTTTTCCAAATGTACTAGCAGAGTAATGTGAAATAAGAACTGCGCTGTAATCCAGTGAATTGACTGATGGGGTAATTCCACCTGTTTTCCCTCACATCTTACAGAAAACAATAGCCTCTCTAAAGGTAACTGTACCAGAAGAGATTGCTACCCTGAGATGTCAAGTCTTCAGCTTGCCTTGCCTGGCTGTACTTCATCAGACTTAAAAGCAGCGAGCATTTGACTTTCTCTCTGCATGAGGCAGGTACACTGCCTTGGAGACRCACAAAGGACAGTAGCACCATCAAGGTCTAAAATTGCCTTGTATTTGTGATAGCAAGGAATTAAATCCTTAGTACTCTAATAGAATTTTTTACCTTTTTCTAAGTGAAGGACTTTTTCACTGAAAAAACTCACATTCGGAGTCAATCCATTTATCGTTCGTTTCTTTTTTAAGAAAAAAACGTATATTGTAAAGACATTTTTACGTCTTCAATAACTTTCTACATTTAAAAATACTTTTTCTTCTAGACTCGTGCACTAAAACTGATGTACCTAGATTTGTGGTAACTTCTTTCTGTCTTGATAGCTCAGCAGTGAGATTTATTGACTGTTTGTTGCATCGAGGGCTGATGAAGAAGACCCTTCTGCAGAGGCTGGTGTACATTTACACTGAGGCATTTGTAATTCAGCAATTTTAGTGATAGCGTTATAACTTGATAATACTGCCCAGAAATCAACAGTTGTACTTAATTTTCACAAATGATCACCCATTTTGCATTTTTAAGGTAGACGGTATTCAGTGTTACATTGAGGCGTTTTTGTGTCCCTCGAGTAGAAAGTGAAGCGTGCAGTTTTAGGGCCTATTTTATTTTGCAGTAGGTTATGTGTACTCAGAATTGTGGGAACTGCTTGATGATGATGTTTCCGAGCCAACTTCCAAGCCAATTCATACATGAAATCTTTATTTTTTCTAATAAGCTGCACTTGGATGAGCGTTTCTGCTGGTTGCAGTGTCATTGTTGCTGTGCTATTCCGGTTCACTAAATGGCTCCAAATAACTGAAAGGGCAGCAAGGAGGAGGGAGTAAGCAGCAGTGGCTGTTTAAACCAACACTGTTTCCAGAAGTAAAACCAGTCAAACTTATGTCCTCAATGTGGCTTCTATTTGATGTAAATTTATCCTTTAGGATTTTCTGCAGCTTTTGTGTTGATAATTGGTTCACTAGAGGCATTAACTGATTCTTAGTTCACGTTTCTTTTTGCTGATGGAGTTCTGCCTGACACAGCACAGAAAGTTCTTTTTTTGTCATCTAAAGACACTGTTGGCATAGTGGCCCTTAAAGCTAGGTGGAATTTTGTCACTCAGTTAACTGTAAATGAACCAAATGTGCTTCATCCTGGCAGACAGATGACGATGAATTGCATTGCCTTTAGGTATACATGAGTTTAATATCTATTTTTTTAATAGCTTTTCATTATACATATGAATGAAGGTGGTCATTAGTATCGCTTACAGAGACTGAATGTGCTGGCAAATTGTGAAATGAAAATATGTTAGGCCCAAGCAACTCTTGCATAGGACTTGCTGTGGTTTTGGACATCCACGACATGATAAGCAAAGCTGGTGCAGATTTACTAACCACTTAAGGTGAAGTTTTACCTTAACTATGTTAAGGTAAAATTGTAAATATATTACTGACAATATCACTAACAGTAGCTACAACTGAGTATGCTTTAAAAGATAAGAAAATTTAAAAGATACAGAAATAATATGTTAGATTAGAGGTTGGTATTAGTATTAAATTAGGTTTTGCCTTGGTGGTAACAGCTCACTTTATGCTCCATGTGTACATTTTTCACTTCAAAACAAACACCGCATCATTTTTTTATGAAYGGTTCCAGTGCCAACAACGCATTTCTCTGCAACCACTGTCCTGTCATACAACTTATGTTAGTTGCACATAATTACTTTTCACACATACTGGATAATACTTTAATTAAAATTGTGATGATTAGCATTAGTGAACAATAAATTCAGAGACTGTCAAGTCTGCAGTGTGTTAGCTGAGCAATACCTTAAAGGAAAAAGGTTTGCAGAGCTCTTACATCTGCTAACACTATGAACTGGAATGGCACCTCTCATCAGTAAGAGAGATGACAAGAAAATTGTATGCTGTTTTTATCTGTCAGTACCTGTGGATATATGACCTTGTACAAGGCATCACATTAATTTTAAAATCAACTTTTCAATACCTGAGAACGAAGAAAATTTTGTCGAATTAAATTATTTCCTTAACCTGAGATGCATTAGTACCCAAGTATGTGTTTAACTAAACTTCGGCACTGAATAACTTCAATTTCAAGGAACAGGCAGCACTAGGAAACATCTTACATGGCATTTTACTGCTATCCTCGAGGCCCATATGTGTAYGAAAAACTGCCGGGAGATCTCCCATCATCTGCTCAAGTCCTCAGTTTGAGGCGTCCCGGATACTGTCAGTGGGCTCTTGTGAGTACTGCTACGTCTGCTGTGTTCAGCAGAGGAAAACATTAACACCTCCGAGCAAACAAATCCCAGGATTATTTTCTAAAGCTGTTTGACTTGTCAAGATTCAAGCTCACTGCTTTTCTCGCTGCTCAGAATTTGTTCACCAATGGTTTTAAATACATATCTCAAATTTATTCAGACCTTAACTCCCAGGGTGCAACCTCCTATGTCAAGTATGCGCAGGGAGAGGTAGACTGGGTCGCGTTTGGGGACCATGCGTGTGCTGAGATGAGGGGTGTGCGGGAGGGACACAGCCCATCGCAGGGTGGCAGTGGGATGGTAGAGCTAGATCACTGCCAAAGAGCCTGCCTTCTAGCAAGGTTTATTTGGCAGTGGATCCTTTCCAAGAGATGCGCTTTGATGGCATACGAGTCTCATTTTGGGATTTGACCAATCTGTTTCTTTACAAATGTGGGTACCAAAACATATTTTTTTAATAGTTTTTTTTTTTATAAATCTAGTGAAGTTACTGCTATTCTACTAGCACTATAAAATCTGTATTTCTTGAGGGAAAAAGAGGGGGTACTTGGAACTAATATTGTCTTACAATGGGCCTCAACTGTTCATGGTATCTCTCAGTACAATTTTCCACTGCTGTAAATATCAATAAAACTTTAAAGATCACTGTCTAAGAGAAAATCTGGCTACTAGATATTGTTTTTTAAGATGATCACGTTTGAAAAACAAAATCATTTTTATGTCACCATGCTCATTAATCATAGATTTAGAATTTGTAAAACAAAGGGGAAGGGATGGGAGTGTCGCTAGAAAGAAACCTTTTGGCTTAGCTATGATTTAGTTATCACTGCTGTCACTAGGAAGTTGATTTATGAGCTTGTTGCTTTCTGGGGACTGATGTACTTTGAGAAAGTAAGAACTACAAGAAAAGTATTAATAGCTTTGCTCTCTGAAAGGGGATTTACAATATTTTTCTAAAAATTATGTCCAGTCTAGAGGTGGGTAGATATGAAGACTCACTGTCATTGTGATTTGCAACTTGCTTCTTGGATCTGCTGTATTTCCAGAACTATTTATGATATTAGGGCCAAATCATCAATATCCTTATCATCAGTTTCTTAACAAGTAGTGTGGATGGGTGAGTGGTTTTTGTTTTTTGAAAACATTTTTCTGTCCATCTTTGAACCGCTATTTCTACAAGCTATTTTATTTTTATATGTTACCAAGATAAGAATGTGTTTATAAGTGTTAATCACTAAAGAGCAAATAAGCAAAATAAAACTCTTGCTTTGTGCTTAAAAAGTGGCAAGTTTCCAGATCCCTATGAGCAAATTATCTCCTATGACCTTCACATAGCTATATTTTTATAGGAATAGATGCAAAACATTTGTGACTTATCAAATATTATGGCACATAATGTCTTATGTTTACTAATTGGCTTTTAGTCATCAAAACTGACTGAAGTAAAGGCATTTGTGAGGACTTCAGGCTGCATATTATGAAGGGTTATTAATTTTCTTTCGATGCAGAAGCAGACAAATCCTGTCTTTCCTCCTGATTCTAGTGGATTCCTTTATGATATACAAAGGTGTTAAGACACATAAGTTTCTGATTTTATAATAATGATTTACATTGAATAATTTTAAGAGCCAATTGTTTTGGGAGATTTATTTTCATATCGAAAACTTTTGTTTTATTCAGAAAAACAACCATAACTTAGCACACTGGGGATGCGTTGTGGCTTTTGTGGTTGATTTGCGTCAAGTCTACTTTGTTAACGGTATTCAGCTTGCATTTAAAGAAGTTGATACATGGAAGCAAATGTGAAGCAGACCTTACATTAATTAATGCTGTAGAGAAAGGAAGAAACTGGCAGCCTGCCTATGGCTTATCTCTGATCCTTAGCTGTGAGTGGAATCTTTAGTTGTTTTGTGTCTGGCCTTCATCTAACGGATTCCAAATGAATTTAAATGGATTGTAAATGCCCTGTCTGAGGTTTCTTGGGTCTATTTGATCTGTATGAGAAGCATGATTTTTAACTCTGGTAAAGGCATCTTGCAATTAAAATTAAGGGAAAACAGTCAAAGTCTGCAAATATTCATGTAAAATCTATTTGACTGCTGCATGTTAGCCCTACCATTTGTTTTGATATATATATATATGTATGTATGTATGTGTATATATATATGTATGTATGTATATTCATCATATAAATCAGTTGGTTTGCATTTTAATGTCAGGACCAATTATAGATATAGACAAACAAGGATCTGTTTATTGGCGTGACCACAGTCATTAGTTGCTTACTCAACTTCATTCTTTTTGCCTTCAGCTCTAAACTCTTGCTACTAGGGCAGGAAAAGAGAAGCATAGATCATCAGCCAAATTTTCATCGTAGCAGTGGCAAGGGGAAAAGATAAGAAAGGAAAATGCTGGAGGAAGTCCGTGCCTCTCCTCCCCTTCTGTCCAACTGATGTATGCTGTCAGCACAGGCTGGCAGAAAGCTATAGCTGGGTCAACGCAGGTGCATGTGTGAAGTCTGTGGGTACTGGGAGAGAGATGGGTTGTGTGTTGTCCAACCCTGATGGAGGAAAGAAAAGGAGGAGAGAGGAACCCAGGAGATGGCATGACCTGGGGAAATTGGTCCCAGACMCCAGGAGAGGGAGGGGGGGGATAAGGGAGTTTTGGGAACATCATGATCTGGGAGCAGTGGTCTTCATCTTTCACTCACATGACAGAGAAAATGCTATAATCCCATAGGAGCAAAAGTCAAAAGATCAGGGAAGCCCYCACGCACAGCTCCTTGAGCTGCCTCACTTCTCTAATTTCTTCACCCAAAATCTTACTGACCCTCTCAATCCAAGCCCCACCTTAGTCCTTCATAATGCCACTGTCCCCTCCCAGATACACCCCCCTCTGGAAAACAGGGCATTGCCCAGTTTTGGTTTTGGTGTTTGTAGTGGCCTATTTGCAGGACTGGAACCTAACGTGTGATTGACAAAAAGGCATAGCATCCCCTAAAAAGCAAGAACAGAAAGGCCTTAGGTTATAGGCTCAGTGTAGGCAAATTCTGGCAATTTCTAGCATGTATATTCCTGGCTACTTGAATTCCAAAGAAGAGGTATGAGGGAGACCTTGTTTGTGACATGCGCTTGAAGGCATTAGAATATAAGATCTGTACAACATTTTGTATATTTTCTCCAAAACCTCAAAGGCTCTTCACTTTATAAACAATAGTTTTGCTAGATTTTGCGCAACGATTTCTCAAGAAACTGCATTTGCTGTTGTCATTAAGCAACCAATACCATTTGCAAGAATTTTAACAACTTTGTTGCTGTTTGCCAGCTGCCATGTGTTCTTGTTCTCTCTCCCAGGGTAATAATACTTGTTCACTGGGAGAAGAGTGCAATACTTTTATAATAATCACTAGTTCAAATCACTGATTATTTTAAAACGTCAAATCTCATTTTTGGCAATCCATCATCTGTTTCCATGGGAACTGAAACAGGCCTTAGCAGCTACAAGAAGCAGAGTTTATTGGGGTACTTACAAATTTCAATGGCTGCTGTTAGACAGCTGCATTTTCTTTTTTCCCAACAGCTTTTGCAGCAACAAGCTCTTAATACACTTTCAAAATCTTAGGTATGTTTCATTTTAATTTATTTTTATTTATATCTTCCACAACTTTAGCTGAAATTTTATGATCAAGAAGAGGTAAAATGTCAATGATTTCCAGTAGCTGAAGTCAGTACTGAACATGTCCGTAGCAAGAATTGATACTATTACTTAACTAGGACTATGATAGAAGAGAATGAAAAAATGTCCTGTCTTGAGGAGGCAAAAGATAGGTAGAAGGTCCCACATAAAGGTGTCAGGTGTAGTACTGTCCCTTGGTAACCCTAACCCGGAGATCCTGCTCTCTAAAGTCCTATTAAAATATGCCATTTTGCTGCAAATTTGTATTGAGTATTTGAGTATCAAAGAGGAAAAATTGGGCAATTAATTGTATGGAGTATTAACATGCGTATCTACTCAGCATTTTATTTTTCTTTTTTTCTGACTTGTTTTGGAATGAAAACCATAGCTCTTTTATTGCTTGTCATTATGTTGGTTGAGAAGTGAGGCAGAGTCGTTTAAGAGAAATTTCAGATCTCTTGAAAAGCTGTTCTATTACAAGACCTTATACGAAACAAACAACCCTATCATCTTCTCCCATCTTCCTAATACAAGTCTTGCCATCGCAGCTGGAAGTAGGCTCACAAGGAGGTGTTTTTGGGAAAAATAGATCATATGTAGTAATAAGTRTGCTGGGAAAAAATTGATAATGTTTTGTCTTGTTAAATAGAAGGAGAGAGGAAATTGTTAGCTGCTCCGTCCAGTGCTGAGGTACAAGAGGAGAAATCCTGATTTCCCCAGGCTTGCAGATTATCTCTACAGAGTTTCCACTAACATGAACCATCTCATAAGGCTGATGCAGAAGTTAGCAAAAACATTCCCTAGCCCCATTTCTCAGCTGCCAATACACTGGATCTTTCTTGGTCAAGGCTTAGAAAAATTAACTGTGCTTAGTAAAGAGACACAGCTCCTTGCTTTGTTGGATGATCCCACCATAAAAATATGCCGGTGTTAATTCTGTTGCAAGTCTTTCTAGTGTTTGTGCGTGTGATGGTATCTCTCGTCATAAACTTGTTTCAATGCCAAATCCAAAATGTGCAGAGGTTAGTGGAAGTGCCTAGAAAAGTCTCAGCTCTTGCTTCTGTATGCAGTCAGCACTTTCTTAGGAACTGATCTGAGATAATGTAATTTGCTGCTGCAATGCTTAACCACAATAGCCACTTTCAAAACTAAATATATAACCTCACATCTTTGCATTGGCTTTGTTTGTTAGTAAGTTATTAATATCTATAGTGACTATAAACAAATCAAGTTATATTTTCAAAGAGCTACTTCTACACATGTACATGGAATTAGAGAAGTGCTGCAGTGAGGAAAATGACAGATACGTAGTAAGTAATGGCTAAGACTACACGAGAGAGTGTGAACAGACACTCTTGTGCAACCATTTTACTGGGTGCTAGATCCAGTATAAACTGGATCCAGCTGTAGTTTCAACAGCATTATCTAAAGAGTAAATTAATTTATTTTTAAGAAACCTTTTAATAGCAGAAGTGAAAATACCTTGAAGAGACCTTGTAAATAGGCCCTTATTGTATGTTGATGATTTAGAATTCCAGTACAAGAAATAAGCTAATGCTTCACAGATAATTTAATAAAAAACAGGTAGTTTGCAAAATCTTCTCATTTCAGAGAAAAAAAGAGAAATGATTGTTTAATATTTTAATGCCTGATAGCTTTTAATCCATAGCTGTCAGTGTTAATTTCACCGAATAAAAAAGGTTTGTGGTGATGAGCTACGCTAATCAAGATTCATAAGGGTAGAATTTCAGTTGTCATCCTCTTGTCTCTTTGACAAGCCACTCTTATTCAGGAAACAATTCTACAAATGGGATAAAAAAAAAATACCAAGCATGAAGTAGAAAACCTAATGTGTAAAATACCCATTGCTTCCTCTCATGAAACATATATAGGCAATACTGGAGGAATAAAGAACCTGAACATCATTCCCCATGTTTTTAATTATTTAAGCAAAATTTTTTCATCAGTAGAAAAATTACTGATTGTGGAACATCTTTCAGAATTCTTTTATGCATTGGGAGCTCGTACTGAATTATGGGGTCTCTGAGACTTCTGTTAGAAACTGTGAAGCCTGCTCGACCCAGTGGGGTGTTCGCTTGATCTGCTCTAATAAATTATGTTGCTGGTAGGTGTGAATTTTAATAGTAAAATATGTGTGTTCATCAAATGCAGTACTTTGGGGAGTTTTTTGATAGGTATGTATTGGATAGCACGGACAAGTTGTTTTATATCAATAGCACAAATGATGCATTTCATCTTCTGTATTTTGTTTTACATATTAGCTTAAGTAATACAAAGAGCATATGCAGGACATAAAATGGTCAAACAGTACGACAGCTGGTCTAAGCTACCCAGCTAGATGCCAGAAGCTTTTATTCTCTAACATTTCACTTATCCCTCTGAAATAACATAATAACAAAACCTTTCTTTGTGTAACATCAAAGTGCTTCTAAAGGGCTGCATTTCTTACTCACATACCTTAAAAAAAAAAAAAAAAAAGTCCATTGGGTCTTTACTCTCATGCAAATGCTGAATATCTTCTTTTATTAAACTGCAAAAGGGATTTACCAGAATTATAGAAAGGACTCTGAACTTGTACTTAATAAATGCTAATATAAAATCTAGTATTTTAATAAGCTTTTTAAATTTACATTTTTAAGTGTAGTACATTGGGTAAGCCTTTGAAGGTTCACCCTCCCATTTTGACAGTTACTGTCTGCTCCAACAGAGTCCCCTGTTCTATTAACRTAGTCATGCTTAAGAAGTTCTTTGTACTATAGTCTTTTAACTAGCAAGGATTACTTTCCTCTGTGCTCTGCTAGCCGTAAAGGGGAAGGGAGATGTGCAGTGGCTGGAGTATGTTCAGGTGAGGAAAGAACAGTCTTTACATGAGGACAGTATTTCCTCCCCACCCCGCATCATGACCCATGAGAGATAGCAAGAAGGTGCTCTTTAGCAGAATGCGGAGAAATAAAGAACTTCTGAGTCAGTCTCAGTTTTGTGGTATCAGTAACAATTTAATTTACATGAATGCAGTGGGAAGAATCAGCTGCAATGTAAGGAAGAGAATAAAAATGGGAACTTTTGTAGAATACCTCAAAATAGAACAAACCAGAAGAGAAATTTTAGTTGCCCGTTCATTCGTATCCGAATTGTTTTAAGCCATTTTGGTATGTGTATGCTTGATGTTATTCTTTCCAAAACCATGTAGTGTTATCAACATTAGTTGACACTGTATTTTCCTTTTGACCCTGACTGTTCAGTTGGTTCCCTATAGCCTCCTCTAGTCTTGACTAAACCAAATATTATTTTGTCCTTTGCATTTTTGCCGTATCACATGAGTCATCATTCAACATCAGCCCAATAATAGAAACATTAGGACTGTCCAGATTTAACTCCGCCAAATGTGGAACTGACTGTTTATATGCTATGTTTATTTTTACTTCAGCCAGGTCCTAATCAGTATTTTGTATCTTGTTCTATGAGAATGCAGTTTTCTTAATACCAGCTTATTAGAGTTTTTGAAAATTCTAATGTAGTTTGCCATGTAGTACTCTTTCATCCATTCTTTCTTTGATATAACTTAGGAAGATTAATAAGAAACTAATGTAAGCTTATTTAATTTTTTAATTATTCTGAAAACTCAGAATTCTCAGGGCAATTTTTGTGGTATTCTTAGGAGAATATGCACTTAGGCACTTAAAAATGAGTCCTTGAATCATTTTATGTGCTATGCAAAAAGCTTGATCCTTGCGGTGTTTAATGGATCAGTGCTAAAACATATACTTCTCTTCAAGTATGTGAATGAACTTATTGCATTTTTTTGCGTAACTGTTTGTAAGATCTGGATCTCTGAAAATTTTTAAAAACATATTTAACTAACCATTGTTTAGGTCAAATGAGCAGTTTTTGCAAGAGAAGATCATTCCTATATGCTACAGTTTTACAGTTCCTAAGCAGTAAGTAAAAGCAACACAGCTGGATTTTAGCGATTTATGACACTCACTTGGCTGTACTCTCAATGGTAAATTATAAAAGTTAGAGGGGTTTTTAAGTATATAGAAATCTATCAACTTCCTTTTAAGATTCCAGTATGAAAAATCATGGTATTATGAATATCCATTGTTTAAAATCAGATTTATACTTTTAGAAAATTCATGCAACTGCTTCTATATTAATAATTTTTATTTCTGTAGTGCCTTCTGTGCAGAATTCTGAAAGATTTCAGAAACTTTGTATCTTTGTTTTCTGCGTATCATTTCTAACTAATTGGCATCATGAATTGTAATATTGAGAGACTGAACCATATCATTTGAAATSTCTGTTTGCATTTCATTCGTCTGTAAAGTTGATTCCTGCCCATTAGGTAGTGCTGTTAATAACAAAGATAATATTAGGTGCCTTAAAACAAGGACAAAAAATACTATAATGCCATTGCACTGAGCTATTTGCATATATTCATATAGAGTGGTCAAATATAATTGATCATAGTCCTTTAACATAGAGGAGACAGAAACAGAATTAATCCAAAGAATGACAAGGAAAATATCCTAATATTATTAGAAGTTGGGAAGAGAGTTTTACCATGTCTTATACTTTGTGCATCTTAGTTACCTTCCTGGCAATTGGAAGAGAATCTGCAGCCATTTGCAATGGTATTAGAAAAGCTCTGTTGAGCACAATATTCAAATCGTGAAAGACATAATGAAAATGTATCATTTTTTTTTCTTTTGAACAACTTGTGTTGTATCAGTGATGTGTTCAGTAGAATTACAGGAATGTTTATTTGTATGTTTGCACTCAACCTTTGAAATATCAGTACTCCTGGAAGACTTAAGTCAAATGCTCTAGCTGCAGGTAACCACCCCCTTTTCCTGAGAATCATTCTGTATTCACTGTTAAACCATATCTGTATGAAAGCTAAAATAATGGTAAAGGTAATCAAATTTCATGCTTCAGGGCATATGCTAATACTTACAAATCTACATCACAGATATTTTGTGAGGATTAATTAGTTAACATGTTCAGTATTTAGAGCATAAGTAATTTTAAAGTTTTGCTATGTACTGCTACAGACCGATCACCTGTGGAACTCAGGCACTGATGTCTTCTGCATATACTGTACAAAGGAAAAGAAGATGAGGCATTTTTTGTTATCTGTATTTGTTACTGACAGATCATTTGTACCAGAGCAGTAGCGTGTGCTCTGTTTGGAAGGTTTGAAAACAGAAGGGGACTAGTCCTGCCTAGTTTGCTCCTCATGGCACAACCTGAAGTAMCAGTCTGGCTATGTCCACGTAAAATCATAGCTGCCTTCTGAGCTCTAGAAAGTGCTCTGAAGTGCGTTGTAGTCACGCTTCAGAGAACTAGGAATCTTCAAACGGTAGTCTAGAGCTAGGGCTATGGCCCTGCACTGTTGTTTTTCTTGCAAGGGTGTGCACATATACATCAAAAGATCAAAAGTGGTTTAAGATGTATGCTGCAAAATTTCCGGAGCCTGGAAAAGAGGATTTATGTTAGGAAGGTGAGGGGTGAGGCTGGAATATACACATGAAGCAAAAGAATGGGTGTTCACAGGCGCAGCTCTGAATGATTATGGTAGATTTGTGGTGTAAGGTCAAAACTGGCAAATTTTCCCTGTGTGGTCATTCAAGGGAAGAAGTTATTTGTAATTTACATAGTAAATAAACTTGGAACAAGGGAAAACCTCATTCAGGGATAGTAGCTTTTCTGTAATCAGAGGAAGGGAGGGTTTTTTAACTGATTGTTTTAGTTTTTCTTCGAAGAAGGTGTGTGTAGCTTGGTTTGCAAATTAATCCGTTTTGGATTTGCACTTAAACACAGGCATCCAGAGGAAATTTCCACCCCCAAATTATTTTTAATTAGTGAATAGTTCTGAATCAGATTTGTAAGTACAAATTAACATTAAGTTTAAGTATGCTCAAACAAGCTTTCCCTATAATGCTTATTTTCACCGAGACTGAAGTGGTTGATTTTTGCCTTGGGTGTTGCATTTGTTTGTTTTATTATTTTTCCTGGAACTCTGTTTGCTGCCATTTGCAGGCAAGGGAGATCAGTCTGTTATTTACAGAGGCTGAGTAAAAACACAGTGTATTATTCAGTTAGAAGACACAGTACACAGAGTAAGCAGATCGGAAAAACACATTTCAATGCCAGCTTCATTAAGTTGATAATCATCTCAATATATTCCTCTACAACTTCAACAATTAGTAGCCATAGTTTTCTCTTAGCGATTATCTTTAATCAGTGGCACACACCATCCCCAAGCAAAATTCCACGGTAATCGGCAGCTTCCAGGGAAATGTTCTCGCTGCTGTGTGTAGCTGTAAGAATCACGGGACCAAAATTTGCTAATTGGTTCTGGATTCTATATAATGGAATTCAACACAGGTAATATAACAGCAGGTCACATCTGGGGAAATGCACCTCGGTTTCTGTCAGTAACCATCTGTTTATTCAGAATATATTCTTGTTTCCAGATACTGCAGCAGTGGAACATGGCCACATGGAGAGAGTAGCAATGACTCTGGTGGCCCGATTAGACTGGGGGCAAAGTTCAGTACTCTGTGACTGTCCTTATCTCCACTGCGAGAACATGAAGAATAGTGTTTGTTGTTGAAAAGTGGCTAGTGTGTTGTCGACTTTGCTTACACTGTACGTTTTATCCTGGAGTTTCATTTTTAGTTTCTGGCATTTTAGTCTAAGCTTCTGCAAGCATTTCTCATAAATCTTCTTCATAAATTTCAATAGATAAAAAAAAGAGACAAGCTTACGTACAAAATATGTGACTGCGTAATAAGGCCATAGCAAAATCACAATGGAAGAAATACCCAGTGATATCCGATGGTGACGCTTCTTAAGCATTGCCACCATGGTGTCACCAGACTGGTGATGGTGAAGGTGAGGCAGGCTAATAAATGTTCTTGGAAGTGTTGCTGACTGCTGTGGTGTCCAAAATATGGCATGCTAATGCCACTTCTGTATCTCAAGGGACAGAATTTGTAGTTCTAATTTCTAACAGTTCCTCTTGCTTTGAGGAATTTGGACAGTTAGAATGATGCCTTACGAAGATGTTTGTTTGAGACACAAAATCCTCTGGTCCAAAACTTCCGCTTCACTCTTTTCCTGTATAGAGATGAGGAAGAATCTTCCATTTCTTTTTCTTTACCTTAAAAGATCTCATAACTGAAGCCAAAAATATGTCAAAAGTGTCTACAGTTGTAACATACACATTAGCCTGGTTTGAAATAGAGTAGATGAACTTTTGATACTATAATCTTCAGTGTGGATTGAAGCTACATGAACATTTTCATTCATTCAACATAGCTTTTCAAGGTGTAATATTATTTTTCATCTGACTTTATCAATTTTAAAGAAATGTTTATGCAAGATAAAGTGCAACAGCATGTTTTGTAATGTGTCATAAAATTCTCAGAGCATCATCTGGATTGATTCACACACAATATGTAATATACTGATGGAGCTTTCCTTTTGCAATTTCATGTATTTCTGATCATGTCTTTTAATTCTCTTTCTAATATATGATGGGTTTTTCTCACTGTGGTAAGCCAAAAGGCTTACAGACTACAAGAAGCTTCTGTACTTTTCTGTGCTCCCTGCTGCTTTGTGTGTTCTGTCACTGGCATATTCACTTAATTATATGACAGGCAATAACTGCTCTCTAAGGGAGCAAAAACAACTGTTGAATTCATTTTTAAATTATATCA
Organism: Apteryx rowi; assembly: GCF_003343035.1. Classification (NCBI taxonomy): domain Eukaryota; kingdom Metazoa; phylum Chordata; class Aves; order Apterygiformes; family Apterygidae; genus Apteryx; species Apteryx rowi. Next base: position 3,123,385 of record NW_020450871.1, on the reverse strand, counting down.
TATTTCTCTGTTCTAAGCCTTTTTTAAATRAATGTTGAGGATAGAACTATTGATGTAGCTTTTAAAGTTTAAATTTCTGTTAGTTCAGATCATTTTAAATAGTCCTTCAGCAAGAATAAATCAGTTTTTATAACTTATAACTTTCAATTACAGTCTTCGGAGAGAATAACAGCATGTTTCAAGGAGCTGTAAAGTACAACAACAAGGAAATGTTCCTGTTTCATTTGTGCAGGCTTTAAGCTCCCATGGAACCTAACAAGAGGTTTTCTTAGGGAAGCTCATCCTAGCGGGACCCACGAGTGTGTCAGTCTAGGTGTGGCTTTGATCTAGTGTTTGAGCTTTCACTCGGGGAACTTAGGGATAAACCTTATGGAGGGATGATGCTGACCTAGTTTGCTCTATTTCTACCGTTCAGTAAAAACGGACTGAGAATCACAAGCTGTTACAATCTTTGCTGATGTGCCACTGAATTACCCCMAAAGAGGTTTCCTCTGTACTAATTGCAAACTGGTGGCACTGGCGAAGGAGAAAGTTCACAGACTTGACTAAAAGCTGACTGTATTGCAAAGCACTGGACAATACAAAAGCTTTAAAATGGAGTAGGAGCAATATTAAACTAAGTCAAGTATGGATCTACTGTTGGATGCAAACTAAAAATAGTCATTCAGAATAGGCAGAAGAGTTGTGTTTGAAACAAATATGTCCATATTTATATATATATATCTCCATCCTATATGATAATGTGGATGAAACAGAAGGCTTACCTGGTAATTTATACCAGGTGTGTTAAAGGACCTAGCCAATTGGTTCTCACCTGCTAATGTTAGCTTTTAACACATCTTTCAAAGCCTGGTAAATCCAAAGGTTTACTTGACTGCTAGTTTAATGCCAGTCCTTTAAAAACACGAAAAGAATGACTCGGCAATAATCTGGTTAGTGGACATCAGTCCTGGGCAAAGGAACTGAATGGCTCRTTTGGAGCTGTATCTAGAAAGAATTCCAATTTACTGTGCATTTTTAGAATTGTCACTTGCTGATTTAGTTCTTCCTGGGCTTTGTTTCTAMGTATTCAGATTCAGCTAATAAAATAGAGTTTGGAAATATGTGGAAATATTAGGGTGGGTTTTCCTCTCCTCTTTTCTTGACACTTTTGCCTGAGGTTGGCACCTACTTAAACAGCTGTGTTGGGAATAGAGCGTGTAGTGTTGTCGCTGCATTTTTTTCTGTTGGACCGGGGCAGTACAAGATAAATGTCCTCCTCTGAAGTTTCCCTTGGCCCAGCTCTAAGATGGGGGATGCTAAGAGAGAAACAGTACCCATGCTTGTTTTAGGCTGCTGATTATGTAGGTTTTGCTCTKACCGATTAGACAACATGGTTCTGGAAATTTTCGTACCTGGATGGATTGCTTCTATCACTGCTACTGCTGGTGAAGCAGCAATGGGGAAGCAACTGTTTGAAAATGTTGACTGAAATGTGCCCTGTGAAACATTTCTCCTTTGCATTCTCTGGCCTTTTCTGTAGAATTAAATGCTTTAGCAACTATTTTCCTCTGTCATGATAATGCCTGATTGTATGATCTAAATAATTTTTTAAATAAAGCTTTTATGYCTTTTCTTTTTTCCACAGACACAAACACAGCTCAATGAAACTTAGAAAAAAGTTKCAAAAATGGCTTATGCAACGTTCATTCCAGGATAGCTGTTATAGATTGACCTGATACTTTCCTTTGTAAATGAAGACAAAATTAACATGAATAGCAGTAAGATGTGCCAAAGGATAATATTTTCTCAGGGGAAATACCATATAAATTCTCAGACATGCAAATGTAGTTAATACGAAAGTGAGAAAATATTGTCCTTTAAACCAACGTTCATGCAATGATATAGATTAGAAAAGGTAAAAACCTGAACAGTAGAAAAATAAGGAAAATTCTAATACCAAATGTAATTTTCCTCCCTTGACTCCTTTTGCCTTTCTTTCCCTCTTTCCCTTTTCTGTCTCATGTGCAGTGCATGAATTGTAGGGTCTCATTATTTGCTACATAAATCAAAATTTTACATTGTGTTGGTAATTTTTAGAAACTTGCTAGCTTAGATTCATATAATGAAATTTAAATTGTCTTATCCCATTACTTTAGGATCTGAGTTGTTATTTACAGGCTTCAAGTGCTTTATGCTTTAATCTAGCCCCAGATGAAGCTATTTTTGCACAACCATGAAAATTACAGAAATTTAACCCATTTCTTTCAAAGATCCTGAGAATCTTACTCCATTTTTCTGAATAAGGTGTCAGGAACCTTAGGGTATGTTTCAGATAGCTCTGTAAAATAGTACCTGAAGTAGGATGACTAGTATGTATCCCATATGCCTCACGTATTTTCCACATCATTAGTGTTTTCTTCATTGCAACGCCACCAGATAAAAAGGGACCAGTTCTCCAGCTCTGCATGTTCATTGTGAGAACGCGTTTTTAAATATTCTTTTATTAACCATTATGTTTTATTCTCCTTGAAATACAGATCATGGGAAGGAGGTTTTGTATGTGACCTAGTATCGCACAACATGAAAAACATTAAAGGAAAAGATGTATAAAATGATACAGGGAAATCCAATCCTTTTACTTTTTTCAAGTTTTCAGATGATGCACTTCCAYTGAACACTAACTTTTAGCACTCTGTCTCTTATTGCTCAGTATAATCCAAAATAATTACACATATAATTAGCATTCAATTAACATGAGTTACATTTCTGTAAGTGCTACTAACTTGGAATACTCCATTTACAGATTGTCCTAACTTGATAATAATATCAGTCTTTTATGGTGGTAATTGGCTTTTAGAAAAGACAAATTAGGTTCTCCATTAGAACATAAGAAATGCCCTGTTGGCTCAGCTTAATGGTCCATCRAGCCCAGTAGTCTCTCGTCGCCACTAGCAAAACAAGACAATCTTTGGGGAGAGCATTCAGCTGTCTCCCCTTTTTCTTCCTTAGCATCAAGAATTTCTGAATTAGGGATGCTGGAGGGTTCATTCCTGCCTAGTTCTTTCAGTTTCTGGTTATAGACTTGTTGTCCGTCCTCTTTTGAACTCRCTGATATTGTCCGCCTCCATAAATTCACCAGTTAATAATTTTTAACAAAGTTATGATGCTTTATATCATAAATATGCTTTCTTTATAATAGATTAGACAGAAGATGTTACAGATTTGTGAGCAGAAAAGGATTATGTGTATTTTCTTGCTTATGCAATAAGGTAGCATATTCACAACATAATGGTTTTTAATTTAAAAGATTTAGACTTGCTGAAAAACTTTAAAAAAATATGGCATAAACAACAAACTTTGAGAAACAGATCTATGAAGATATTCCTATTTGATAGTCGTACAAATTGTTTAAAAAAAGAATAAACATGGAACCATTGTAATTACATTCACAGATTACACTAAATAAGTGGAATGTTAAAGGAATAATGCAAACAAACCTGGAGAGATTACAGGAGGTAAATACATGATGGCGCTTGGTTGAAAAACAGAGACTCAAAGAAGGAAAAAACTTGGCCAGCGATTTAGTGATCAAGAAGTGGCACTTCTACTGCTATAGAAAGAGTGTTTAAGGCTCAGTTATGATAGACTGGGGAAGCCATCGAGGTAAGAGTTTAACAACAGATCGTAAATGCTTCCAGGCATTCTGGAAGGGAAAAAATGCGACATCTTTTTCGTATGGCCTTTCAGGTTATTCATTCGACTCTCTAAACCTGATTCAGCRAAAGGGCAATAAGTATTTCTCTTATTTCTTTCATCTTTTCTTCTAGGCTGTTTCACAAAGGACTAAGGTTAGAAAAGGTTTCCTGGGTGTCACGGTGACACACTCTCCTAATAGATATAGCTGTGCATTAGTAAAACAGGAATGCTTATACTTGTATCCTGAAATAAACTAAAAAACCCTTTTCCTTAGGGTTAGGATTCACCAGGCCCCATACAGATTTTGCTGATACAGAAATGCCTTTAAATCTTTTAACTGAATTTACTGCATCAGCAAAAATCCTAAGCCTTTGATTATGGCTGTTACTAACACAAGTGGAAGAAATTTCTTGAACTCTCTTACCCTTCAGTACACCAGCTGAAGCATTTTCACAATCTGTCCCATCATCGCTGAGCTGATTAAGGATTAATATGCTAGAAAGACAGTCCACTCAGGAGGGGGATTAGCTAGGCACCAATCCGTAGCAATACCACGTGAATCATCAAAAAAGACACTGTATAGCTATATTTAGCAAGGAAAAGTTGTGAAAATTTATTTAAAGATAGAAGGGAATATTTCATTGGGTTAAAACACAGTTCACCAGCTTCTTCAGGTGAAGAGGCTCCAAACTCTAGCAGTTTCCCATGTATTTGGATAATGTCAGCTATGAGGATTGTTGCCACTTCCTCGCTCATGGAAGAGGAGGTGACAACAGAAAACTAAGCAAAACGCCACTTTTCCTGTGAGGAAATTATTGAATACTTCCAATATTTCTATGCCTAATTAACTGTCTTCTATGGTAAGCAGCAGAGACTTCTAAGAATAATATTAAGTAAACATTTCTGGGCAATGTTATTTACTGATTTCTTCAGGAGAAAGCCTTTTGGACCATGTGACTCTACTGAATGACAGTTTCTTTAAAAACAGAGCTTGTAATTACAATTAAGTATCTGAAATTGCAGCAGTCAGACTCCAATTTCATAAAACATTAAATTGAGTCTGCTTTYGAATGTACTTGCACAACATTAAAAAGAGAGAGTGGAATGAATTATAACTTTTACATTTTACMTGCCAGTCAGAATGCTACAATAAAGTATATTTGCAAAATCATGTAAACAAACAAAAAAATCTACTTGCATGACACCTAACTCCAGTGAATGTTATTGCTTTATCTTCCTCTGAGGACTGTGCTTATGCTAACAGCAAAGATAAAAGGCTACAATTACCAAGTTATAGTATGAAAAAGGGGTTAGATCCAGAAGACRTTTAGCAAAAAAAATTAAAACTGATCAACATCTGGAGACAAATAGAGTCTTGCAGGGATATGTTAGCTGCAAAATGAAAGCAAAAAGGGTAATAAATGCAGATTAGAAATAAACAATAAGATCAGAGAAGACATTTCAGCTTTAAGCTCTTCTAAGGGCTATGAGAAAATGTATTCTATTTTTTCCACAGCCTGAAGATGATCTCCTAGCCTAAGTGTCACCTCTTATTTGGCTTCTATACTAGTGTAAATTAACCCTTCATTCTTCATTTTGTAGTTTGCACTCTATATATACTATTGCTAAAAATTAAATTAACTGGTTCTGTTTTTAATCTTAGCAACACTCCCAGTAGTTTTCTGAACAGTCTTAAATATTTCAAGAATTTAGAGAGAAATGGATTGGTTTACACCACTCAATACAAATGTGGTCAAGATCAGCAAGGTTCACAACCAAATTACATAAAATCAGTGGTAAATGTACATGTTTTATAGCTGCTGTTAAGTGCCAAATGCAACATTTGTTGGACAAATTTGGTTAGAATGAGATATCCTAAGCAACTTTATTTCTGCTCCTCTCATAGTTTCTAATGAGTCTCAAAGGTATTGAGACCCCTTCTTTTATTAGAAATAAGGATTGATTATATGATCAAGCTCAAAAGAATACAAATAGGAAAAGGCACAGAGATAACATTTTCAGTGAATTTTAGTGATATCTGTGGGTTTTTTTAATTTATATACTTTCTGCGTTTTGCTTTCTGATAAAATGAACCAATCAGTATCCTGGGAGCTGTTCTCAATCTGTGAATTGAACATAAGAACTGTTTGTTAAAAGCTTTACAACGTCCTTCCCGGAGAAGGATCATTAAAGAGGTGTCTTCTTCTGACTGACATTCCTGGCATGTGTTTTTTAAGCTTTACAAGAGTGGCACGGCTGTGATAAGGAAGGAGAATGGGTCATTTACTGTGGTTACAGAGAGACACTTCTCTTGAGGGGCATTGATTTTTTCATTTTGGCTTGCATCATAAATAGACATTGAGGAAAAAGTACCACTCARTGATTGTTTGCATGGCAAAAGAGAATTGAGATACTTTTCATTGAAAAGGGAACCTTGTTGCTGCATTGATTTTTATCTGACTCCTGTCTGTTTGTGTGTACAGAGCTAATGTATAATCAGAATCACTAAAAAGGGGAACAGTAAATCCCATTATATGTTATCTTACAATAGCAGAAAGTATGAGATCCGTTTTTAGAACTGTGACATAAAACTAGGCTTTAATTTTTCCAAATAACCATTGAAAGTGTTAACAGTTAAAACATCTGGTGACCAGGATATGAAAGTTCTGAGCTATATTCACATTTTTTTTCCATTAAATAGTGGGTGAACAAGGCTTTTACACCTTCTCCTCACGTCAAAAATGTCTGTTAAATTACAAAGAATTTTCATCTAAATACTTTAATCATTGTAAATGTTTGCATTATAGCCAGATTCACACTTAAATTGTGACACAGAATTACAGAGCTGAGAAAACAGAACTTCCAATCAATTTTTCAGCAATTCACCATCTCAACCAATTTCTCCTGCTTTTTATCTCCTGGGAAGAATTTTCCCWTATTATATTACCTTGTTCTTCCTATTTAACCAAAAATAGTGGTTCTGCTCTGGTTGAGAGCAAAAATATTTCTACCCTGGAATCTGGTGAGTGTCCAGCCTGTACAAATGTGATAAATGCCTTAAATTAATTGTCATTCAGTTTCTCCTAATGTAGAAAAGTCCTTGAAAGAGAGTGTTACAGCCAGGAATAAAGAACTGGAGGTAAGCAACTGTCTAAGAGAGATGAGAGATCCGGTTAAACAGATGAAAACCTATTTGCAAGGCTTCATTTGCATTTAAGGAGAAAAGCCCAGAATTAAAATGAAAGATGATTTGCTAGAARGACTTTAAAGAGATGGAAAATACTGAAAAGGGTAGCAAAAAAAAGAGGACTAATTTTTAGTGCTGAGCACTCATAACTACAGCTCTGCATTTTTTGAAATATTCTCTTTTTTTTCTTTCAACCTTTTCATATAAATCTGTATTATTTCGTTGTTGGTTCTTACCTATCTCAGTTTTACTTAATATGCTCTCCTTTATTTTCTGCATCTCTTTATATTTCTATCCAAAATTTCTTCAGTTCATCTTTCCCTGCTCATTTTTAAACCATGGCTCAGAAATGAGTCTTTCTTGCAGAAGGTCTCTCTCTACATTAGATCATATTTACAATAATCTAAGCAAAGACCACAGTTCTTCAGGGAGTTCCCTGACTTTGCTACATATCTTTGCACAGATTTTTGCTTTCATGAACTGCTTTTTTTTCAGTRAAGTCAAAAGAAGAACTGAATATATCTCGATTTTTATAAGAGTACTCATCGTTTTGGTACCTGAGTACTGATGTTCCAGCTATTTCATCAGTCACCTTGTTTCCCCAAAGACTGCTTTTATCCTTAGAGCTGTATCCTTCAAGGTTTGCACTGAGTTGGTCCATAGCAGAAAAGAATTTAAGCTTTTTTGTTTAAAAAAATAAGTAGCCTCTATCTTTTTTGAAACTTCTGTTTACTATTAATTTCATTCAAGTTATGGCTCAGCTGATCTTGTTAACTGACAGGTGAAACACAAAAATCTTTCAAAACTGTGTAGTTGAGGAATTGCTTGAGTTAATACAGCTGCAGTTAGAGGGCAGGCGTCAGGTAACCATCCCTCAAGAGCTATTTTGTTAACCTCAATTCACATTGCAGACAGATTAACACCATGACCCAGTCAAGGGCTGCTGGTCTTCCAGTGGTGGCTTCTCAGCCCATTCTGGGACCTAATTTGGCACCYGTCTGTTATCAGTTCCTGAACAGAAGCAGACAATGCTTCTGGCCATCAGTTCGTGTAGATCTCAGAACCAGCAACACTTCTGGTATAGTGCTTTTGAACTTTTGAGAAATCTGTCAATAAGTTCTCATTTTAGTATGCTGTCAGCTTGTCTGAGTCCAAAACTGTGAACACATATTCCTTTTAGAGAAAGAATGAAAAAAGAACTGTATGAGAAGGACTGCGTTGATTAAAGATAGGAACTAGGAACTAGGTTGTTGTGATATTTACTGAACTATGTGTTTGTTCTCTGCTCACTCCAGTTACAGACTAAACCACTTTAGTTTAAAATTTTGTTTTATACAATTGTAAGCCTTCAGTAACCAGCCTGAAGATAGATAAGTTTGTATGTTTTGCTTAGTAAATAGGGCAGATTAGGAGGATATACATAACCAGCTGTCATGGCTYAGCTGACTAGTCAAAATTCTCTAAGTCTTAGTAATTTGACACTTTTGATCATCTGTCCATATACTGAGAGATCTGTGGACTGTCCCACTGAAATTGGAATTGTAAATATGGAAGGTTCAGGATGACAATGTAAATATAGTGACACATGAGATCTAGTACCTGGAGATCGTTTAAGATAGAGTAATACCACTTCATTTTTGAAACATTTACATTGAGGAATGACAACAACTAGCAAGTCAACTATACTGAACAGGTTATATTGAAATATAGCAACGTGAATATATCAGTTAAGATGAAGAAACTATGACAGCTGTACCAACGTTACTGGAAGATTATCCCAAATTACTAGGCCGTTTCAGTTTCTTTATTGAGTGTGCTTGGAAAATAGTGCAGTCACATCTGTGGTGTTCTGAGGCCAAAGTGTAAGTGACTTTACCAGATGTTACAGGACATTCATGAGCCATAAGTGAAATGAAGGCAACCATCTTCTGTAGTAGTCTGTTTTAGAGGTCAGTGTGGCRTGATTTGCTTCATTTAAACTTTATCAGCTCTTCAGAGTATTTACTATTTGGAGAATTTCTTCCCTCATTTTCATTTTCTGATGGTTAAAGTAATAGGATGAATTGAAAAGAAACTTCTTTGACTCTTACAGTTGTCATGATGACGGATCTGCTTTTTACTCTGCATATTCTGATATGCTCAGTCACGATTCTGTTGTACTCAAATGCAGTATGTTTTAATTTACTTTGTAACTGATACTCACCTTCGTATGCATTTTCACAAAGGGCTTTATGTAGATAAATTTCCCATCTTGCAGTCAACCTGTCATCTCCTACAATAAGACGATAGAAATCACAAGTATATAAATATCATTTCAACACTGTGTCTTCAGACGAGCTAAATAAGAGAATGTGGAATTAAAATATCTGTACTAAGAAGTTTGCTAACTRTTTATTACATAGGCTTGGCAGGGTTGTATGCAAGTTGAGCAGAGAGCCCAAAAGTGAGTTCAAAGAAGAATGATGATACTGTTTGTAATTTGGGTGCTTTGTCGCTAACCTATGACAAATAATGGTTTTCAAGTTATATTAACATCTAAAAGGAGCATGACTGATTGTGGCATGGGGCTGAAGTAGCCTTGGATAGATTTCATGGTATCTTGGGAACTCTTCATATGACTGAGGTACTTCTTAACATAAGAAGAGATAGCTGATTCAGAATACAGCTTACATTAAATAGGACTCCAAAATTACAAGAGTAAAATCTATCAGTTACTCATTACATTTCATGCCTTTATTCCATATCTTATACAAACTTAATATTACCAACTTACAAATAGTGCGACTTGATAAGTGTTAACACTTTCCATATTGGATTCAGAAATATAGGAGTTGCTTTTCTTTTAAAGTGCTTAAATACAGATATTCCTCAGAAGATATTACCGGTAAATTAGGAGTATGACTTGAGTGCTTTTGTTAATGTGAAAAAACACAGAAACTTTTTGAATTTTATAAACTTCCTTCTTTTTTTAATTGGTTAATTTATCCATAATCAGACGTAGTGATTAAAGCAGATTTTTTAATGTGTTAGTTTTTCTCTAATGACTCATGACCCATGGGAAAGGATGATAATTTCTTCACCACTAACTGAGTCTTAATAACCACACGTTCATTGTCATTCAGAATAAGAAAAAAAAAATTAGCTTTTTACTGTGTGTTTTCAGTAGAATGGTAATTAATGAGGCTGTGTTTAACAGCGGCTTCCTTTACRTGCTGTTACATCTTTTAAAAGTCTTTGGATTTTTGCATCGGGTGGTTCAGTTCTAGTCTAGTTTTAAGGTTAGTGCTTGCTAGTTTGAAGCAATTGCAGGACAGTTACCAGTCTTTATCTGGCAGGCCAGTTATCATCGTAGGCCAGTCCTACAAAGTATTGAATGCTTTCAGCTTCATCTAGAAGTTTAGAGAGCTTAGCAGTTTGCCAGGTCAAACCCTATCTTAGGTTAATAGAAGTAAAATACCTTTCATAGTGTTGCTCTAGCTTACTAAAGGGTAACACAGTAGGTCATTAGTAATAATGTCAGATAATGGGAAATAACCTTCTGCACATGAAACTTTATATCAACAAAAAGGTCAGTATATTGTAGTAGTTACATCTAGTAGCAAATAATATAATCAGCAAGAGCTAATTTGACTGCAGCCATGGCTTAGTGCCCAGTAGGCAAAACTGGCATAGGATATGTCCCTTTCGCTGTTTCCCGCTCTCCAAAATTGAGGACTTGTATAAAAGGGGCGGTTGGCCAGAATAATTGTTATCTCTTAAAATAAGAAAGCTCTTATGGTTTGCTTTTATGAAATAGTTGTTACAYTTAAGTTTACATCTGACCTTTCTCTGAGATGACTTTTCCAGGTAAAGATGTCTCCTTAGAGGAAGACAGATGCTTCACCTTCCTGCCCAGATTCCCATTGAACAGGAGGGAGCAAACACTGACTACTTCAAAAGATGTGATGGTCGCTTAGGATTTAGGCTTATGTTCGCTTTGAATAGGTTGATGTGATTTTGGAAGTTACTACCTCTTGGGTGTCATTGTCTCCGCTCGGCTAGGGATTACCATCCTAAAGCAGAGCTGGCAGTAAGAATGCTCCCCAGCTGCCTCAGTGCAACGTCTGTCACCCTGGTTTAAACCACGGAGAAAGATTTGATCTAATAAGTTTGAACTGATATTGCAACATGTAGAGAGCTGACCTGTGGTTTAATAACCTCCAACTGTGAGGTGATGAGAGTCAGCTGGGGAGGAAGAGGTGTGTTCAGCCAAACCCAGGAGAAGCCATCACTTTCCCAAGTACTTCCCAATCACAAACAATGAATATAGGAGTGTCTACTAGCATGCAGTATTTTTACACCCTCTAATTGCTGCCTGTAGCCATTTGGCTACATTTTAACTTGATGCATATGTTCCAGCATTCTCTTATAGATTCAGTTCCTATTTCTTGATATTGTATCAACATCAGCAACCCCCCCCCCACACACACACACAACAATATATTCTTAGTTTTGTTAGAAAGTAACTGTGACTAGATTACTTAGCTAACAAGGATGTTCAAGCCAGAGGCCTTTTTAACCAAGTAAAATGATAGGATAAAAACATTTCCAACTGAGCAAAACATTTCAATCGATGCTTTGAGATAGACTTCATACATTTATCTGCCTGTTACAAGACCTTTTACATGGAAATAGAATTTGGATTAATCCTTCTACTTGTTGTAAAAGCCCAAGAAGATATGTAGTATATATTTACAGGAAAAATGAATTAAAGGATAAAATTTAGAAATGATGACTGTAACTACTTCTCTGCTACTAGTGGAATCCCTTCTACACTTTGTTAGACTTAGACCTGCCCCTCTAACTGCCCCAGTTAAGGAAGCCTGTGTGAACCTGTCTGACACCTAGAAGAATATTAGCTAGGTAGCCGTTAGTTCTTCTGTAATTTGTCTCCTGCCATTTAGCTCCAGCTTCCCTGGTTTAATGAGTGTTGACAGTGACTTGGGTCAGGATTCAGTTGTCTGCATGTAGTGTCTAGTACCATTTAAGACAAGCTACACTGTCCCACTTGCCTGCAGCTGCAGCTCCGGAAGGGCTTGGGTCTCCATTATGTCTTGTATTGGGTTTGCAGCACCATGTGGAGTGTCACATATCCAAGGTCACCTCTCATGGCATTCAATGCCTGTTTTTAGGCAACTAAATCAAATCCCAGGAGGAAGTCTATTTAAAACAGATTAAGAAATCTAAATCCAGGTATCTGCCCGTACATGTAGAAATAAAAGCTCCTGTTACAGCTGGTAAAGATATATTCTGTTACCAAGCTAGTTTTGACAAGTGAGCAATTAAGAAGCTGATTAAGGAAGAGGAGGAGAACAAATAGTGAAAGAAGTAACTTCTTTAATCAGTCATTTAGTCTGCGACTAACGTGATTCACGTGTGAATGTCCTGCATTACAACCATTTTATACTCTTGCACACCTCACAAGGAGCAGGATGAGGCAGATTTAAGGAAATTTAAGTAAATCTAAGTGGATATAATTTACACTATGTTACATGTAACTTCTGATTTGTCCCTAAAGATATTGAATTTGTCTGTAGAAAAGAATGTGTATCTCCTAGTATAGGGCTCATACTGAGTTGAAGTTTTAAAACATTCTGTGGCCTCACAGGGTGAAGGAAAGCCTGAACTGACATGAAAGATTTAAAAGATGATGAGTTGTTGTCACATAAATCATCCATTTCTAATTCAAATCGATAGAATATTTAATGTGACTAGATTGGATCTTTTGCCAACTTCTTACATTTATTTAGGGATGTTATGAGTTGTGACTTCAGTTTGGAATTTTGTTTGTTTTAGACTAGGACCTGATATCCTTATGAATTTAGGAGTGTAGAAGAACATCAGCAAAGATCAAATGAAGGTTTGATTGTTCTCTTTCAGAAGTGGGACCTAGAATACTGATTTCTTGTTCAAATGTAGTAACAGCTAACTAAACAATTTTCCTCATCTATGTCATTTTAGGCAATGATTATAGATACGAAAGGTTGGAAGCCAAGTTATTTTTGAGATTTTTGAGACCTTTATACTCATTACTCATGATGCATTTGAACTCTTTCAGTTTATATGATGTTGTCTTTGGAGAGATTGAGAGCTCAAGCGTAAGGGTGCATAGGTATTCCTCCCCAAAAGCAGGTGCAATACAGCTAGCAGTCATGTCAGAAGTACTGTTTCTTCAGGTGAAAATGCAAAGGCACATTATTCATTTGCATCCAAAATAAACTTTATTTGCTCATGTCACTGCTAATACCAGAGTCATGTCAAGAGTACTGGGAAATGTTAGATGCTTTTACTTTATTTGCTAATATAAATGCAGTATACAGAAATAATTCATACACCATTCCTTTCTCCTGTAGTTGTTCTTTCATGCATGTCTTTGTACGTGTAATAATTTGTGTAGTACAGAGAATCTGTAGTTACCTTATCACTTGCAGCTATTATTTTTGAATGCAAAATGCAGAATACAATGTTTACAAGTAATTTGTAATTAAATGTGGTTAAAGGTATGCATTTCAAAATGACCTTTTAACGCAAAGTGAGGATGGCAATTGTAATTATTTTCCTTCCCAGGCCAGTCATGTCCACAGACTTTTAATAATTTTATGTTCATACTTTCCTTTAGTGTGGAAACTTGTTGGCATCAATGACACTGTGATCCTGTCCTGAGATTTATTATTGTGGAAATGAGAAAAGAAAGAAAACTTAATAGAGAAAGAAAAAAAAATGGGTAAGGAGAATATTTTATAGACCATAGTTTTCTTCATTCCCCACCTCAGACCTTAATCAGATCGCTTCATATAAAGCTCTGGTACAGAAGGTCAAAAAAGCAGGACACCACTTAGTATCTGAAATAAGGACAACAAAGAGGTTGCAATCTAAAAGGAGTAGTGAGATTTTTGCAAGAAAGCTGAATAAAATACCTCTCCCAGCACAGATGGTTATTTCATGCAATTAAAAATAAAGATCATCTTTTAGGGCCAGCTTTCCTATAAAAAGTCATGCAGGGCATTTTGAGGGATGTCAGGTATTTGGTGAGAAGGAACTGCTGAACTCAAGTGGAAAAAGTCTAGATGGACAGAGCTGTGAAGAGGGTTAATTATAGTGCAGAAGGCAAGGATTGTAAAGTTAAAAAATAAAAAATACCTGATACTAGCTGACTGCTGCTGCTAACCTTTCCTGTTGTGAAGTTTTAAAAAACATGAAAATAATTTTAAAAATATTCTAACAATAAAATATTTTCTGCTGTTCAAAAGAACAAAAAATGTCTATCATATGTTGCTCCTCTTCCTTTGGGGACACTGGAACCTTCACAGTAATATACAGAATTCAGGCATGATTGCACTTGCTTAATTAAACTCAGTCCTTTCTGCCAGAATACGTTGGTTCCATCTTCCTGTAAACGATCGTGTCACTGTCATGTTGAAGCTGCAAGATACATGGGTGCCACAGCGCAGGTAACGCGCTGCGATGCCCCAGGTACAACAGGTTATGTATTCTTAGCATTCCCTGCAGCTCCCCTGCGTCTCTGAGCCACTGCGCTGGCCTGACATACGCATGCCGTGGATCAATAACAAGAAGCTGAAATTGAAGTCTGTAATTCTGAGAAATACCTTCATCTGTAGCAGAGTTGACAGGGTTCCCCCTCCCACCCCAGTATTAAAGAAGAGGGGAAATCATAAAAGCTGTGATGGCTTCTTACATATTTCTTCTCTTTTAAATTTTACAGTTAAATTATATGTTACTAATTCTTTAAAGGAAGGTATTAACATACATATTCCAGGTTGCTGCTTAAGGTCACCATAAAGTAATGTAGATATGTACAAGAAGCTATATTAAATTCTAAATACCTTTTAGTCTGTAATGTAATTAGTTTGATTAAGACTGGTTATCTCTATTAATTAGCATATCTATTGGAAGCATTGACTGAAGTGCTTTTCATGATCACCAGCTCCTTCTTTATGGACTTGGAAATTCTTTCATTGTATCTGTGGCAGGGTTAACTGCAATGAGATCAAGTCTCCCCAAAGATGGGAGGCATTGTGACTGTGGAGTTCGCAGTTCTCCCAGAAGAACTGGCAGACGACGAAAAGATGAAGGAATGGGATTTGCTCAGGTTTAGAAGATTAGGAAGGAACACAATAACATTTTCTAGCATATATTACATTATTTTTAATTGGATGATGATCAGTTTTTCTGTATAGGTGGTGGGGATCAAGAAAATAGTCTGATTTTTGGTCAAGAAGWTTTAAGTTAAGGTAGATTTTTCTAAATATAAGAAAAATTAAACACTGGATCCTCTCTGTGAGAAGAGATTTTGAAGTATTCTTCACAGGTGATTTTTAAAAGTATGATATGACAAGTCTCCCTTTGGAATAATCTAGGTATTACTGTCCTGCCTTAAGTTAGAGGACTTATCTAGATGATCTTTTGTGATTGCCTTAGAAATAGCTGGTTCTATGATTCATGAATATGGTTCTGTGATTAAGAGGAATGAGTTATTATTCGTATAGGAAGGTCTCTTGTCAAAATGTTTGGATAGGAAATTTAGGAAGGTGCTTGCTTGCAGAATCTGATAAGTTTCTAAAATACTGATTTTAGCTTTTTCTAATGGATACAAGGCTCAACAAGTCARCTAAAGAGAAAGAGAGTAAGTTAATACTTGGCATACAGGAATTTTCACAAACTGGGAAGAGAACTGAACTATAATGTGCACGGGAAGAATTATACATTTTGTTATTTTGGGTTTAATAAAAATAGACAAGCTAGGAACACTTAGCAAAAAGCAGTACAGTAGGGTACTTTGTAGATTATTGCTTGAGCTATTTAGAATATAGGAAACTTTTATTTTTCTTCTCCAGTATTAGAGTTTATGAGGTGCTTTACAAGTTTCTCATGGTTGAAAGGCTGAAATTGACTCTGGTAACTTCCCTCCCGAGAGACTTATTCTGTGCTGCATAGGGTAGTAAATTTTTACAATCAATTTAATTAATTAATTTAGTAGATCAGTTTTTTTTTTTTTTTTTTTTTTGGTGATGTATTCTTTCAAGGACTTCAAAATTAATATTTTTTTTCTTTTCTGACCATGTTTTTTTGTAAAGCTTTTCCTCACTTTCACTTTGATATTTATTTACTGAATGTGCAGACTGACCACTTTAATACATTATTCCTTTGTGGTTCTAGTGGATTAAATAAAAAATACATGTTAAATGTGTTGCGAGTTATATGCCTATTAGTATTGCCTATAAGGGATTCAGGGAATTCTATAGCTGTACTTA
This sequence comes from Apteryx rowi, assembly GCF_003343035.1. Classification (NCBI taxonomy): domain Eukaryota; kingdom Metazoa; phylum Chordata; class Aves; order Apterygiformes; family Apterygidae; genus Apteryx; species Apteryx rowi. Next base: position 3,107,209 of record NW_020450871.1, on the reverse strand, counting down.
AGTCATAGGTTCACCTTCAAAAAAATCGGAAAGACAGTGAACAGGAAATCACTAGATGTGTACATTTTCTTATTTTTTTTTCCACCCAGTTCTTTTCAATTCTGAAAATATCTGCCACTCCACTTCAGGGTTGCATCATCACTGGTTTCCCTATTTAGGCTTTTAGTTTTCCAACAGTATACCAGCCTTAGAAGGAGTAAGTCACCTGAACTCTTTCCATATGACTCATGATACATTATATTATGCACATTAACTTTGMCACAAACTTTTATACTTTGACATCTCTTTTTGTACGAAAGTAGTGTTTCATTGAAGAGCTATATCTATCTATCTGTATATATRCACACACTTCTTCATAAACAGTTATCCATTCGGTATGGTTTGAGATTAGTAAAGTAATACAGCTATCCCCCTAGCAAGTTCTTTGTATAAGTGCACTTTTCCATCATATGCTAGCTCTCTTTTTCCTTTCCATCTCTTCACTGCTTCCCCACTGCTCCTGCACTCCTTCTTTTTGTAACTGTTGTGAATTTAATTTTATTTTTAGGATACCCAGGGTTAAATGGTGTTTCTTTTGCTTGGTTGGAAATTAAAACAAGTTTTTAATTCTTGCATACTGTATCACCCATGCTGCATCTTCTTGTTTTGCCTGTCATGGTCAAGAGCATTTATCTGTGGTTTTCAGTCACTGTGTTTAATAATGACTTTCTTGGATGCACTGAGAAGATTGTTTTTGATTAACAGGCAAGATTAATTAATTACATGGCCAGACATCTTTTCGCCCATTTAAGAGGGGCTGTTTTTTGTGACTTCAAATGCTGCCTGCCCAAAATCATGAGGGCCTCATCCAAGAAAAACTTGTTAGCTAAGTCTACCTCATTCTAAGTTCATGCATGACAGATGATGGTTCCCATATAACATTAGCTTAAAACATTAAGTACTTGAGTTGCATTTCAACCAACTGAAATATTTCAACAGATATGCCTGAGGAGGCTGCCAAGGTCTATTATTTAGCAGAAACCTTTTTATCTGACTACATGAGAGTGAGTGCCGTTGACTGAGTAAGATGGAGTTTTCTGGTGTATATATATATATCTTTGTGAGTCTAGAGATTTTCACTTTGTATCTTGAAAGTCAGAATCATTTTTTAAAGAAGCACCTGTTCTAGGGAATTCAGTCGTACTTCTCGGTGCAGGAAATTGCAGATTTTTGCAGTTTACTTCCCTCATCAKCAGCATGTTCCAGCTAACAGGCGAGGTTAGGTGTTTTTCTGTCTGAAGTGGTGGTGACAAAAACCTCCTGTCCCAGAAAAAGAGCAATAAGAGCCTCCGGCATCTTAATGGAAAACGATGTCTTCTAGGTAAAAGTTTAATTACTGATTTCAAAAATAAAAAGCAGCTAACATAAAAGAAAACTACTTCTGTAGCAGTCTTTGTACATTTACCATGTTTACAGAAAAAGTTCTTGGAGAAAGTTTAGGCAAGCATATGGCTGGAAAGCATATTTCTGAAGACCATCTGTGATAAGAGCTATAAAGAAAATTCAGGACAAAAGTTTGATTCAACTGAACTTAAACTTTTTTTGCAGARACTATTGTTTTTAAATATTTCTCTGGATTGGATCACGGTGGCAGTTCATGTATCATTCGTAACTGAATTTTGAATTGGGGAAGGGGGGGGAACACCACAGTTTTTGCTTCCGTGGGCAAACTTTGTTCTACTTTTCTGTCAGAATAACTTTAAACCCCCATCAGGTAATTCAGCACAGAGTAATCTTTCTCTTTAGGCATCTGGCGGACTGTTGTAAGCAGTGTGGAAGAAAAGCTTATAGAAATGGAACTAGAAATGTTAGCTTCTCATAGAGTGAATCACTTTAATCAGGCGCTGGAAACTTTCCATCATTAATTTTGTCCCATCCCTCTGAGATAAGCTTCTGGGACTTCCTTTGCTGGGAAGCCTACCTATGGGAATAAAACAATTCTCTTCGCACTGCTCCTCCCCTCGCTTACCTCTCGCCCAGAAAGTTTGGTTATGCGGAGATCGCTAGCAGTTGTATCAGGCCGACCTGGCATGCAGGGCCCCCCGCCAGCGGCAGCAACGCGCACGGGGAGCTGCGGGGCGGCGAGGGGGGAGCGTCGCCTGTGACGGGGCAGCACCTCTTCCACGCTCCACAGCCAGCGCGGAGACCATGATGGCATCAGCGGGGGGAGTACGGCGGCTTCAAAAAGGGGGGTGGTGACTTTGGAAGTGAACTGCCGCACGGGGAGCCGTCACGAGTTTCCTCTTCAGAGATCAGTTGTTAGGTCTGCTGTTTATTTGGTTGCCATTTTTTGTTGTTTTGCTCCTCTTCCTGCTCTTTTTCTGCACTCGGCTGTGGCTGGTGGCAGACAGGGCGAGGCTTCCTTCTGCGAAGTAAACAGATTTTTTTTTTTTTTTTTTTACAGTGAATGTGTCTAACAACGTGCGTTGTAATAAGCTATGCGAAAACTGCAGCGTGTAACGAGAAAATGATTATGTTGTTGGCCAGAATGTTTTAGTGAGTGGCTCTCCCCCGAGTGTGCTACACAGTACTGCAGGGATGTTAGTTAGTTAGGACATTAACTTTTCTCCTGCTGAGTATTACTACTTACAGTTACATCAGGGATTAGTAAAACTGTAATCTTCTGAACTGAAGAAGTGCAAAAGAGGAGTAAGGGGAGTATCTAAGAATACAAAAGTGGAACATGTACAGAGGGCACTGAAATGGTCCAAAAGGGGAGCAAATGCGGGGAGAGAAGACCTGAATGTGGAGAAGCAGCAGGGAACATGAACACTGGGGAGAGCAAACGAAACGGGAAGACGGGCGAGTTGCAGGAGGAGCTCGGTGGGGAAGCAGAATATGTAAGACTGAAATATTTAGATGGTGAAATAAAGCAGGAGTGGTACACTGAAGAGGAAAATAATATGAAAATGAATGAAGCAGGAAGCAGCAGTATGATATTCATGGAATTTAGTTAGGGAAAGTGGATGGCTCACAAAGGAATTTGATGGCTCAGTGGCTTGGAGAGCGTCTCACTTCCAGTCACTCATCGAAGCCTAATCAAGGCCCCAAGTTAAAAATCATTTGCATGTGTTAACAATTTGGTTAACTATAATAAATGAGTTCATAACATGGGGTATCTGCAGTAGATAATGCTGAAAAAGTTTTTTTAATTCAAGCTAGCAATTATGGACATATAGGAAATAAACTAGTAGTGAAAAGTACCATATTGCATTCCGAAGTTGTTGTCTATCTAATCACTTGTTAAAAATAAAATAATAGTAAATTTAAACTGAAGAAGGAAAAAAGATCAGCTGAAATGAAAAAATTAGTAATAGGTAGCGTAGTGACTTGCAAAATAAATGTAGGATGGAAACATATATTAAACAGAAAAGTAAAAAAGGAAATATGGACTGTCATCTCTTTCCACCTCACCTCTCTTTCATATGTTTCTGACTCAGAAAAGGTAAATGAGGAAAAACTGCTTTATCTGCAAAACTTGTAATTTGAAAAATAAGTAAAATGATTTATATTTGCAATGAAAAAGATGAATGCTAAATTGGAATTAACAGTCAAAAAACATTGAAAAGAATTAATACAAAAATAATAAAACTCCAGCTTTCTTCTTCCATCTTGTTCTCTGTCATCTCCTTTTGGTCTAACCTACTTCCAAAGTCGTCTTGTTCGACTTGCTCTCTGATGTTGTCTGCTGTTGGCCTCCAGAATCCCCTTGGAAGCTCTTGACTGACTTAACGATGTTGACAGAGGGGAAGATGTCTTGAATTCTAAAAAGTTAAGTTGAGTGGAAGCGAGAGACATAGTGCATCTAGTGAGGGAAAAGCTACAGCCCTTTTTAGACATTAGAGAATCCACATGGGAGGTCAGCCTGAAGGTACAAATTGAGAAGAGACAAGGCTTCATTACTTCCCCTGCTTACCGAGACAATTATTCCATTTTAACCTGTTGCCTATGCTTTGACTATTCTTTTCAACTTCAGTATATTTTCTGTTTTCCCCTGTTCTCTGTACATCCAAAACTAATGTTATCTTTCACCAAACAATGATGAAAATGTATTTCCTGGACAACCAGAAATTAGAGTGATCAAAAATTAGACACTGGTAGCCCAGAAGACTCAGGAAGGTGAACAATAAAATGTTTTGACACTGATACATTAGGAACTGAAATGTGTTTGGAAGAAAATGATCCAGTAACTACACATATGCACGAGTACCTCTGTTTCATCAAAACAGAATAGAAGGTTATGATAATTATTGGTTCTGGAGGATTAGAGATGAGGTTGCATAATAATGCTGTTTTCTCAAAATTGGCAAAAATATTGATTTTCTTGCAATAATTCTTTCATGTTGCTCTGTCAGCATTTAAAGGAATTTTTAAAAATCAATTTGCCACACCAGAGGTTTATTTTTGCCTTTTTGTATTAGGAAAGACATTTATGATGTTTTCATTATTTCTTGCTCTCAATAGATGATAAATAACTGTATTTCATGAACATCCTACCTATGGTTAAAATTTAGCATTTCACTTGTCCATGCACTTTCAGAAAAAAATTGAAAGGAGAACAGGTTCCCTCAGTTTCATATAAAAACCTATAACTTACTTGTCAAGTCTAAAGAAATTGTATTTTATAGTACTGCTGCTAGGCAGGAATGAAAATTACCTCTATCCTTGCAGAATATTCATCAAAAACTTGCATAGGGACATTTATCAGGAAAAATATACTAGGTTCTCCCAACTAATTAATGATAGTGACCTTCTTTGTCAGTGTCCTGTTGAAAAAGAAATCAGAGTTACTGAATCTGGATTTTTTCTTAGATTAACTTGTTTTAGATACACTGTGTAAACCTATTCTCGAGTGACTGAGATGCCAGCAGAAAGAAAGGCAATATTAAGTAACGCCTTTTAGGAATCTCAGCAAAAATACCCCTATCTGGTGTCCATTACAGTGTTGGCCATCACTTCACACTATAAAACATGTTTCTTATTTAACGCAAGTGTAGTAATGACTGTTTCTGGGATATAACGAAAAGAAATACCAAATTAAGATTCTTGACTATTTTTTCCATACGTGACTTGCTTTGTTTTTAAAAGAAAAGGAAAATTGATTTGTTAGAGGAATCCACTGTTTTCACTGAGTTGGAACTGGATCAGTCTCCTGAGAGTATTGATGGTCAAGTGGCAGATGAATGAATTTCATTTCTATTCCTTCAGATGAATGCAGTGTTTTATGTGCTTTGGTAATATTTAAGGTGGTGTAATACATTAATGGGGATCTTTATTAGAATTATTAAAGTATTTTAAAGTAGAGGGAGGAGAGCTGCTGAGTTTCAGTACTTCTCCCATTGTTTGTTTGCTTGCTGAAAATGGGTTTGTTAGAATAGTTTTTAGTTCTTAGGTTTGACACTCAGGAATGGGTTCTCAAGCTTATGAAGTAACTCCATTTGTAGTAGTATAAAACTTGAATAGCTCTTTAGGACTGGGATAAGCACATTTTTGTCTTTTTATAAAATTTTCTCACACAACAGTATTTTTCACTATTTACTTACAAAATCATCATAATCAAGTGTGAAATCCAAAGGAGAAAATCTTGAACAAATTCTTTCATTACTCATTTTCTGTAGGCCAAAGAATAAACACATTAGTTGACGATTAATAGACTAAAGCCATGGCTCTGAAACGGTCTGCATACGTAGTTCAGTGACATGACTTCAAGAGGACTTGTGGGTGTTTGGCACCTCTTAGGCAGGTAAAAGATGCTAACAGTGGTGTATGTTCAGAGATTGACATCGCTGGCAAATTGCCACATTTTTCAGTGACAGAGCTAACTTTCTGTACTTGACAACTGGCGTCTTGCATTGTGTGAGCAAGCTAGCTAGGACTTTTCATATACAGAAAATACTGACACTGTGTAATAAGATCAGATTTGCCTCCTCAGTATTTCATATACATTGGTAATGTAAAATATGCAAACTAATTTTTCACCCATCTCAGTTTGAATGCTCTGTGAATTCATGCTTCAGTAATCTGATCAATCTTAGACATACAGTCCAAATATCATTACCTGCAAACTGCGTGTCCTCACATTCCTTGGGTGTTTTATTTTAAAGATTTGAGATTAGAGAGTGTGCTGGTGCTGCAGGGATCGAGAAAAATTTTCTTCTGAAATTCAAACAACTTTTCCCAGTGCAGCTGATGAAAGCTTTTTCAGAATCAGTTCTTTCTGCAAACTGCCTTCCTGTTGGCTCATCTAGTTCACAGTGAGAAAGGACTAGAAATGTCTGACCCAGGAGTTTGTTAACTCTACTTTCTTCTATTTCATCTTTGAACAAAAATACCCCATAAAAAAACTATCAGATCTTTAAATCCAGTCATCAAATTTTGAAAGTTGTCTGGTCTTCAGGTGTTGGTTCCTGTTGGCTATTTTGTAAACCATTGCAGAGGAAAAATGCAAATGTATCTCTTTTTGTTCTTCTGACCAAGTTTAATGTCTAATTTTCTTAGGATTTAAAATTTTTTGCATAAGAGCTCAAAGAAACTTGAGCAGTACAGAGAACAGAACGGCGTTTTACAGAGAATTTATTTTTTACTATTTAAATGCTCACAAAGCAAATGCAGACCAGAAAGAAAAGCATCTTCTCTTTGGTGTGTTGCACTCCGAGAGACCCAGTGTTGGGGTTGGGAAGAGGACCTGCCATCATTGCTCTTATGAACTCTCAAGAAGATCTTCTGAACTCTGAGTTCTCAGGAGATGGAAGCTAAAGTTTAAATCTGTTAGAGCTTTACTTGTAAAACGATTGTGGCTTCAATTCCAAAGTGAAAACTGAGGAAACATACTGTGCTTTCACTTTTGCTATCCAACAGCTATAGTGTATGCATAGAAGAGCCGATTTCCAACAACTGATCATTCTTGCTTTTTGACTCAGTTAATGTATTTTGATTGCCCGATTGAAATAGAAGACTATCCTCTGGATTTTTTTTTGCTGCTTTACTCTCTCAGAGCTGGAACACTAACACAATGACCTTACAAATTCAATCACTTCTGTATTCTCCTATTCTTGTAAATCTTTGTCCCATTTGATACAGTATGCTAGATTTCTTCCATACTTCACATCAAAGTAATCTTTATTGCAAGGAAATTGCCACTCTTGTTTCTAAGTGTGTTTATTCAACTCGATTGTTCGTTTTAATGTTTTGATCCAGTTTGAAACCTGTATACTAGAGATGAGTGATTTAATAGTGGTCAGTTGCTCCTGCAGCCCCTTCTGCAAAAGTGTGCTGTGTATAAAGGGGGGAAAAAAGTATTTATTTAATATGCTTTGCTGACAAAATATGCCTCAATATGTACACAGGAACTCTTGAGGATGTACTTATTGTCTTATCTTCAAGTATTCATTTCAACCTTAAAGACGCCTTTTTTCTTACTGTTAAAGCCTTTTCCTGCATACATCATGGTCTTCAGTAGTACAAGCTGTCAGTTAATACCCTGTTCATGTCTTTTACCTTTCCAACCAGTTCTAAATACATTATGCTACTTTTGGTGATGGTATAAATTTATTCAGAAGTGATTATTCAAGAGTAAGTAAATTTTAAATCAGTCACTTTTTTTTTTATCATTCCTGAAAATGTTGGTTTGACCCTCCTAGTTTAGTTGACTATTGATTCTGCCTTCTCTTTTGATAGCTGTTTGCTTTATTTGCACAAGGCATAAATCTCTGTATATATGTTATTATTATTCATATGTAGAACCCTTCTTCTCTAGAGAGTTGATACAACTCAGGATGTCTAAAGAGACATGTTTTGCCCCAGATACTATTTTTGTTTTGATTGACAGTGATAAGATTACTGGAAGTATGTAGATTACAGGCTAAAACAAGCTCACAGAAGTGCTACTTTGGAAGGTAGGTACCACAGTTTTGGAAGGCAAGTCAATTTAGCTTAGTCTTTCTTAAGATTCGAAACATGTACACTAAAGCAAGCGTTCTCCAGAGATACGGTCTGGGGTCGTTTAGAAATCTTCCTGAGTGCTAAGCTGTTTACTGAAAACAATCAAAATAGAAAGTGACCTTAAAAATGGCTGGAATATATATTTGATCTACGCAGTTGTTTATGTGACAATGAGACTAGTTAGGGAACAAGACACTGGATCACAAATGACATTTATGACTGCAAACGTGTATTCCATTTTTTATTTGAACTCAGGAACAGAAATGGTATACAGGTGCACTAAAGCCATTATGGCGCACTATATGAGAAATGTTACAGCTTTATTATCCCCTTTTGTAAATATTAAAGAAGAGAAAGAAATATCTGGATCCATGTTAATGACTAGAAATGCGGTCTTCAGCGAAGCAAAAGGTCATTTACTGTTAGATGTTGAGTTAGATATCTAATTACATGTACCAAACTTTGCATATGTATATATGTATATGCAAGATATTTTATATAAAATAAGTCAGTATATGTGTAAAACAAATGTATAAAATAGTTGTATGTTGCAACATATTTTTATATATGGATATTATACATATATATGTATATACACACATGTATTGCAATTGTGTGTACCAACATGGTTCAGTCTTCTCATCCAGTGACTGAAAAATAAAGATCCAGCCAAAGGTCTCATTCTATTGTCACTGATTTTTCATTTTCTTCTCAAACCCTAAAGTCCAGATTTAGCTGTATGCAGTTGTCTGAAGCTACACGGGAAAGACTGAGGATATGTTTTCCTAGTTCTGAGGTCTCTCCTACCTGCTGAGACAGGAGATGTTTTATCTTGTGTCCTCATAGCTTAATATTTGTTCCAGATCTTGGGCCCTTTGCTAGAGCTATTCATTTAAAAGGCTTGGAGTGTTTAACAGGCAGAGTGGTGTATGTGAATACATCTTATATCCTTATTACTGCATGAATTATATTTGTCTGGGATTAAAGGCATTAAAGACTAATTTTGCTTTATGTCCCACACATACATTCTTTAATGCAAATTGCTTCACACTGTAATCTCCAGAAAACAGTTCTGCATGATGCTGGCAGCAGAACACTGCTCTTACATTGCAGCACAGTGAGGCATTTGGAAAACCTGCAGCTTTTACCTTCAAATGCTCAGCCATTATTGAAAGGACCTGGGGACATCATGTAAAAATGGAAATTTGATTAATTAAATTGTGAGAGATGAGACAGTTCTTTCTGATCATATACGTCCTTTCCTGCGCTTGATTCACATGCTTTCTTAAAGAACTGTATCCACAATATAAAGAGTGAACGTGAAAGCCAGGCAGAATTGTGTAGTTTCACGTCCCTCAGGACATTGGTTTCAGAAAGAAGGATGACTCTTCCATGTCGGACTGAGACCAAGACGACAATACATTACTGTCTGAATCCCTCTTTAGCAGATGCTTGTAATTTTATTAACCATTTTTTCCCAGTTGTAAATACCATCATTGTCAAAGCAGCTGGAGCTGTGAAGGGTAGCAGAGGAAACAATATCTTTTGGAGTCTGAACAGAAAAGCTGTTACTTTGAAACTCTGGAGAATAGGGACGAGTATTGTATAACAGGATTAGTCTATATTAACTGAAGTGTGGCGGCACGACTCAGAAGCATTACTCTACAGAGCAAATAACACAGCGTAAAAATAAACTGCTTTAAAATCCTTGAGAGAGAAAAGCTTTAACAGCAGAAATAATAGTAAAATAGAGAAATAATGTGTTGGCTAACTATGTTTTTTTCTTTATTTCTTCATTGATGCTTACTTATTATCTATGTACTTTGATAGCAGCTTTAACTGGAACAGTTACGTGGCTGGATCATATGATGTTGGTACAAGGTACTAAGCACAGTATATACTCACAGCAAGATATAGTCTTTTCTCTCAAAATTTAGTGTGAAAGAAAAAATACAGTCAGTGTTGATCACAGTAGCGCCGAACATGTAATTTAAGTTCCATATTTTTGTGTTATTATCCTGCGTATATAATCTACTCCTAGACAAACCTCTGCTTCATCATAAGTAGCTGTCACTTTCCTGAAGGTTTAAAATAAAAGTTTTTTCTTGACATAAATGAATAAAGATTTCCCATGCGGCAGTCCGGCTGCCTTGAAAATAGACTTCCTCGAGCTGCTGTGTCTTGTCCCACTGATGCAGTACAGTAGTGGCTACATTGATATGCATGCAGGTTCTGTTCTTGATCTGTTTTGTTATGCGCTACAAAGCTAAAGCATCCTGAGACTCTTCCTGTCCTGATGCTTAACTACGATAATGATGGCTGCCGTACATATCAAGTCAGTCATATTAGTGGCTGTGATTATAGAAGGAAGCCATCTTCAGAGAGCAACAARTATGGACTCGTTCTTCTGGTAAGATTATGCAATTGATGAGAAATCCCAGTGATACCAAGGTCTTTCTTCTAACGGTGACTATAATGAGGAGAGATAAAAGGGTTTGAACACAGTCTTTAGAGTCTTTGTTCACTAATTTAGCTAAAATAATACACAAAATGCCTGTGAGCGGCATGTTTTAAAATGTAAATGTAAATTAACACACGTGGGGAAAAATAATTTGAACGCATACATTGTGATGGCCTTTAAAGTTGGTTATTGCTACCAGTAGAAAGGAGGACAGTAACCAGTGCTCTTAAAATATGAGCTCTCTACTCAGGACTGTAATTTTAAGAATTATTAGGAGAGGCAAAATAGGAGGTGCTACCATTCTTCTCTGCAAATCCACAATAGACGTGGTACAGGTTAAGCACGTTTAAATTTAAAAAATCATTTTTCTTCCAGATGTGCAGAATGTTACAGTTTGTTAGGCCTGTGATATCCTTCCTATTTTGCTCAGTGGTTGTGGTAGAGTTCATTAGGGCATACTGTGCAGGCGGCGGGACTCCATAGGTGTATGCAAGCAGGATGTTTATTACTAGTGAGGATTAAAAAGAGGTAGAGAAAGAGCTCAGCTTAATTTTCAGGTTCTTTGGTGTTCACAATTATAAAATAAATACATTTTCCCCTTCCAAATTGAGCAAATGTCATCAGAGTGTAACTGACAGATATATGTTTGGTTTTCGAGGTTTACAGACATGCTTCCTATATCTTATAGCATCCTTTTGTAGACTAGAATAGCGTTTTATGTAAAAATAATGAGTTTATCATTATATAACATAAACGGAATAAGGTTGAAGGGTCCATTGGGTTTCATTACTTCAAAGTGCTGCAATGCTTGCACATTATAGACAAGATTTTACCACTAAAAAACAATTCACATGAGACATTAGCAGGCATGAATGCAAAGTAGCAAAATGGTCTTAGACAAAGGCATCTGTTTATTTGGTAGGCTTGGCATCCTCGACACTGAGAAGAATTTAGGATCCCGTTGTAAGAGGTGCTTTTAATACATGAGACTTAATAGAATACCTCAGATTAATATTAAATTAACAAAGATGACAGCAAAGTATTAAAGGTCTCTCTCCCCTCCCTTTCCTTTCTGTCCTTCTGCCCAAAGAGCTTTTATCCTGTATATTGATTTTTTTATGAAATAAACATGCTATCTGTCTTGCGATGCAGTTTGACGTCTATTGGCCAATAGATTTTGAACAGAAAGAGTGCAGGTGTTAAGACTGCCAAGTTGTCTGTCTTGGACTGCAGAAGTCAATTACGTTGCAACTGCAGTGGTTTAGAAAGAACATGTAATAAATCCTGTTCTTGTGTGGGTGAGTGCTGTAGTCAAATCTGTCTTCTGTGTTATGGTTTCCAGGATTACAAATGATCCTGAAGGGGAAGAAGGTAGGGATAGCATCAGTTGCTTTTGTAGTTATCGAAAGTGGTGTGTAGTTGGTGATTTTGATGGTATTAGTGCAGTGTATTGAAAATTTTTAATTCAAGCTGACCTCCAGAAGCCGTATTTCTTATTTATGTTCTTAAAGAATAGTATATAATAATGGAAATTTCTGAAGACATTGTTCTGGTATTTTTCAGAGTCAAACAATAGCCACTTGTTAGTGGTGCTTCTCCATTATTGTAAAACACCATTATGTGCAAGAGAGAAACCATGTAATGGCGTTCCCCAAGTCTTCGATGTCTGTGAACTCAGTAACAGTTGTTAGTCTGTGCCAAACAGCAAACAGTGTAACATTTGTGGGCGATAATGTGTAAAGATAAATAAAAGCACTTGCAAAAATTCTCCATATAAAACTTCCTTACTGTAATATTTTTCAAAGTGAGCTGTTTTCCAGTGTTGCTTAAGATAGTTTCCCTACTATGCTATCAAAAAGGGTGATGACTTTTTATCACACATCATCAAAATACCGCATTTTGATGACAACTCATCAGTGAGAGCTGTTTCAGCAGATTCAATGCAAAAAGAGTTTTTAAATAGACATAACTAATTTCAAAAGCCCTCTCACGTTCCTCTGCTATGTAGACAAGAAACTATTTTCCCATAAACATCTGGGTTTTCCCCCCTTTAGGTGTTTTCCACTCTCTCTATATCTCTCTGACTTTTTTTTTTTAATTTTTAACCCAAACAGATTATGGATATTTTTCTGCCTGCATTTTACTACTTGGATTTGGAAATTATTTAGTGACTACAGGGGCTTCTGATACTCTCAGCATGTAGGGTGGTGGTGGGGAATATTTTAAAAAGTAATCATTAAAATTCATGCATGTTTTGGAAGAGGCCATCAGAGCAGGACAAAGCATACTGGCATCATTTTCTCTAAAGGATCTTTAAAGCTAGTAAATCCACCCTTCTCATCACTTACCTCTTCCTCAAAAATGTCCCAGCCCTCCACTCCTACTGGATTGCTTATTTAAATGTCGTCTTTTTATTTTAAAGAAAGTAGATCTCTGGATGCTATTTTAGTTTGTAAAACTGAATTTTAATTATATTTGGCCATGTAAGTTACTGTTGAATGATATTAAAAATTGTTACGTGAAATAATAAGAGGTGATCTTAAGGGAAAGCAGAGGTCATTAGATCATCATACCTGATGTTCCCAGGATCTAGACATAAATGGCAGCTCCAGAAGGCTACAGCTGCCCTCTTGCGTCTAACTATTCTGGGGTTATTGGATGTGGGTCTGTAGCTAAGAAGAAAAATCCATCAGGATCTGTCTCTAATTAGCTGACATTTCCGGAATTCTTGTCAAATTATACTTTTAAAGAATGGTAATTTACAGACAGCTTTGGATAAAATTATGTTTACTCAGAGTCTCCTTTGCCGTGTCTTTTTCGCTACTTATTGTCTGTAACATTGTCACGTTCTCTTCTTACATCCTGTTCTTCGAAGACTTAATTTACATACCTGATATCCACTGCCTGCTGTCTGCTGTGTGTGCGCTGCATCCGTTTTGACGTTGTCGCGTGAACGGATTTGGTAAGTAGGATAGCAGCTGGAAGGGAGTTCTCCTTTGAAATGGGCTAGGAAGCCAAAAGGTGATGTGGGAACCCTGGTTGAAATTTAGGGAAGGTCCTTTGCTGCGCCTCAGGTTAATGGAATAGCACAGGACTTGATGCAATTTCAAAGCAGCTTCAATGTCTACTGAGGGAGGCTCTGTATGGACATTGTGTATTTGGACATACCTTGTCTGCAGTAACACTGCACCAGGAACTTCCTTACGCTTCCATGTTTCTAAGGCATAAATACGTATCTGAGAGAAACCAAAATATGGAACAGGAGACATAGGTGAAGTGATGCCTCCCATTCCCAGTTTCCCCATCTTGCCCTCCTCTACAGTATATTTAGCTATATCCCTGGGATGCTGTGTGACCAATTATCTTTTAGAGTTGATCAGGAATTCTGCTTTTCATACATTTACAGAGGACAGACAGGCTTTTTGGCTGGCAGGATTGTGGAGGTACAATTAGTTTCGAAACAACAGTAAAGGAAAAATAAAATGTTAGAAGAACGTGGAAAGTTTGGCTTATTGCAGTTCATGACCTGCATCCTTTCAAAGCAAAAGCTAAAATGCCTAGCAACCGAAGACAGTGCGATACAGGATGTTTTCTGTTGAATTCTGCATCTCTTCTAAATTCTTAGCCATTTGAGGTTTTACAGAGGCAAGGTGAGTTGATTCAGGAATGAGCCTAATCCTGCATTTAAACTGAAGAGAGAATTTACTTCCAGTTATTGGTGAAAAGGTGGAATCCACGCAGCTCCGTACTTGGATTAAAGGGGAAAAGGCAGATAGCTTGATTTTGTTACATTCTGGCTTGTCTCTAAGACCAACTATGTGTTTGCTTTTCATCTGCATGCTCAGATCAATATTTGTAAGCCAAAGCGGTTACTTGAGCCTCTTTGCAGAAATCTCTCCCGATATCTCTGCTTCCAGTCTTGCAATTGGAATCTTCTCAGCACCTTTAATAACTCTGTATCGCAGTGGCACCGTGTAGATGGGGGTGGTCTCTTGGCTCTTCTSTTAGAGGTATAGGACTTTTCTTTTGCAGGTCAACTTCCACAGAATTTCCAACCTGTAGTATTCGCATTTTAAAGTTCTATTTAAATCCTCATTAATTATTTCTCCAGTTTTCACATGTAGCTACAACTTACATTTGTGCTATCAAATGCTAAGTTCTATATGACATTCGGTATGTTTGCAATATTAGTTTTTGAAAAGAAAGTACAGGGCAGAGATTTTTGTGTTGTTTGGATATTTCTGGAGGCTAATAACAAAACCTGCTGACTCTCACATCTTGCTGCAGGCCTGTTTTGAGCCGTGTAGAACGTGATCTTTCTGTACTCCTCTCATCTACAATATTTGCAGCAATCAGCTCAACTGTTAAAACATTCCTCAAGACTTCTTCTGAAAAAGTTAAAAGGTCTTTGAAGAGAAAGCAAAGAAGAAAAAAAGTAAAGAAAGAAGGTGTAATAAAGGGATTAGGCCTTTTCCTGAGAAAACTGATACTTTTGCCGAGAATAGAAAAAGTCTACTGACAGGCACATCACACTGCAGACCTACTTATGCAGTTGTTTGAATCTTTTGAATTTCACTTGTGTATCCAGTGGTCAAGTGAAGCTGGGGCAATTTCATTTAGGAGAACCAAAATTTGGCTTTAATCATAGAAGAAATGATTGCTATGTTCCTTACTTGACAAGAAAAATACTGCAATTTGCCATTTGTATTTATGTCTTTGTCTAGGGATTAGATTAATTCATACAATCATATATAGACTGCCTACATACACATATTGCTGTCAGCTTGTATGAATAATAGAAGAAGGCAAAAAAGCCCAAAACATTGAATCATATGCTTGCTCGCTCTCTTTTTGAGCAAAAAGTATTACTTTGTTAGGCGCTAAACTCAGATTCAGAGTTTAGAAACAAAATAATTATTCTTCCATGTTAGGAAAACAGACTTTCTCTGTATTATTGTTCTAGAAGGACTTTTTATATCACACTTAAGTGAGCTTTCCCTGTAGAACTTTATAGCACGCAGGTTAACTCCTTTCCCATGGAAATTCTCAGTGACGGCCTCTTTTTGCGTTAGGTGATACAATGATTTCAGGAGGTATGCAAGAATTCCTTGTCTTTGGCTTTTCTAACTGAAATGAGTATCTTTAATGAGGAGCAATAGTTCGGAGAAAAAAGTTTGCCAAGGTGTAAGGGCTTCACTCTCATCAAGTAGAATTACTTCTGCAGTATTGCACATAGTCAACTTTGTACATAGATAATTTACTCTGAGATTTCTAATGATTCCACTGTACTGTTGTATTTTTTAAAGCTAATATATATTATAAATGCTACTGGGAACTGCGGTATCATATCTCAATTTAAATTTTGCTAAGGCAGTTTGGTTTTCCTCTGTGTGTTTTGTGTGTGTGACTGAAAAATAATATCCTCCTTTCTGCCATTGTTAACATTGCATTTTCCTAATTCCAAGTTAAACCCATCTGTGGGTTTTATAGTCATAATGCTTTGTTTGTATGTTGGTGCTAAAAATACTTTTTAAAAGGGAACAACAGAGCAGTGGCATTGACTATATTAAGCTAAGTAATTTAAAAAAATAAATGCATAAGAAAGCTATTTATTCAAGCCTTTACAGAAAATGAACTATTTAAATTTATTTCCCACACTAGGAATCTTTGAGTACTATCTTTTCAGCAGCTCAATTTCAAACATCAGAAAGTGATTTGGAGTGCTTCCACTTATGAGAACGAAGAACAGTCTTATCACAGGAGATGCTTGCTACGGAATGCGAATGTTTACCGTGTATCATTTGAATTTTTCTCATCTGTGAAATATTTGATTAAAAAAAAAAAACCCCACACATCCAAGGCCTTATTTTTGAGAGCCTCTAGAAGGACAAAGCAAGCAGTCTGGATTATGGATATCCACTATTGCTATTCAATAAAAGTAATAGTACAAAAGTCTGTAGTAAACAAAAAAAATCGTACAACCAATTCTAATATCAGCAATAGCTAAACCATGGGAAGTTTTCCAAGTTTTACAACTGCTAGTTATCCAGTGTATACGTTTGTATTATTGCCCTTTATTGCCTGGATTCAGAATTGCTTAATTGATTCATTGTCTCCATAAAGCAAGCAGCTAATGAAGATTTGCTTATCTCATGGAGCCAGTGCTTTTGAAAAAGAAGGATCCCAATTTGGTCTGTCCCGATGCTTTGAAGTTCTGAGTGGCTGTATGCYGCATAGTGACAAATGGGATATTTTAGGTGACTATAGATTTCTTTCTCATTAGACTTGGACAAATAAAAGAGTCTGAAATGAAGCAACAAGTTGAAACTCTTAGTTTCAAAAGCAGAGGAAGGAGAGAAATTAAATGTACGGCTTGGTGAAAAAATAGTTTTTCTATGTTTTCAATCAAATGACTTTCATATCAGTGTGCTGCATAATGTAAGAATTAGTTCTCCCCTTATATATCTACTTCCTGGAAAACCCTGATAACAAAGATATTTTTAGAGCATTGCATTCTCAAAATAGCATATTTTTTAGAGTTCTAAAATAATGTTTATGCCATTATGTGAGGTATAAGGAAATGTTTTACGGAAACAAACAACAAAGAAATGTAATTGTAAGTGCAATATTCTAGAGTTAAGTATTTTAGGAAGGATAATGATGACATTATTTTGTCAAAGGTATGATATAAAAAAATCCCCTTTTCAACCTTTTTTCTTTTTCATTTACAAATATGTATAAAAGGATAGTAAATAGTGCTTATCAGTGCATAAATATGTAATAAAATTCATGTGCTTCTTAAGGTAACGATTAGATCTGTTAAACTTTTATAAATGGTACACACTGCACCAGGCAATACATATTTTATGAACAGTACACACATTACCAAATATTACTTAAATTATTCCACAATTATCTGCAAGCCTTTAAATATCGAGCACGAGAAGGCCATGTATTGCGCTCACCTCAAATATTACAAGACCATAAAATCCCATTAAATCTTAAATCATTCCTTGTGTTGCAAAAAATAATCTGCCAAACAAAATGCCGCCTCCGTGACCCCAAGCAGTGGCGCCAACCGGGAAATAGCGAGATGTTGCAAATAAGCTTGTCCTTGAATGCTGTGCTCAGTAGCCTTTGCTTAGCACGGAAAAATTCCTGTTCGTGGCCCTGGGAAAGTGTCCTCAAGCATGACTTAACTTCAGTTTAAAAAAGTAAGGTGGGCATTGAGGGGCTTAATTTAGTTCATATTAATTCTCTTTTTAACTCAGTATCCTTCCAAGGCCACAAACCATATCCTGAGGATCGGAAGTGCTCTCCAGCTAGCTAGAATGCTAGAGCATTCATTGTTGCTGGGATAATAAAATGAAAATGAGTTATAATAAAAAAACAGGAGAACATCATAGTGCTTTTGAAAACAAGCAATCTTCAGCTTTATTATATAAATAACCATCCCTCTTACTTGATGTCATACCGCAAGTATTTCTTAATCAATTGGCCAGAGTTTATCTAGGGTATGTAGACAATTATCCTTCAGAATTAATACAGAATATGAGTTTGGGAAGCCAAAAAAGAGGAAATGTAATGCCTGTTTTTAAGAAGGGGAGAAAGAATCTGGGAAATTAGATGCCAGTCAGCTTACCTTTCATTCCCGTAAAAATACTGTAACAAGCAGCCAAAGAAACTAATTCTAAGCTCCTAAACAACAAAAAGGTTCAAATACTTATTTGCCAGGAAAAAAAAGTGTTAAACCTTCTGTGACTTGGTAGCAGGCTCTGTGGATGGAGGTGGACCAACAGATATCATGTATCTTGATTTCTGCAAGCCTATTGATACTGCTCCGTAAGCCCTAAGAAAGCACGGCCTGTTAGAAATTACTGGATGCGGGTGGAAAACTGTGCTTTGAGAAGAGTTACGGGCAGCTCACTGCTGAAGTGAAAGGCTTTGCAGGATCTTCAGGAGCTCTCATCCTGATGCTGTGAGCCAAGCAGCAGCCTTGGAAGCTGTTTCCTCTTTCTTGAGTTTGTGGTTTTAGTATTTGGAAAGAGTATTTGGAAAGGTTAGTATTTGCAAAGAGGCAAATATTAAGTCTAGCCATAAACGATATTAAAACAGCCCAAACTGTGGACAAAAAGTTAAGTAAACTGCTTTAAAATGTCAGTCTTTCTAGTATAAAATACATCTATGTCTAGCTGTTGTGCTCTCCATTCAGGTAAGGATGCAGTGCACAAGATGTAATAAATCCATTGTCAATGTTTACTGTACTAAAGCCTCTACATAGGGGAAAAATCTCATAATTTATCTTTCATTTATATCTTTATACCGCACTGATAACTATATACCTGGCCCCTTTTATGCTGCTTTGCATACCAACATCTGTCTTCTTTGTACTGGCTGGCTATGTGGTTTATTGAAAAGTAGTTAAGTAGAAACTGTGTTTTATCCTATGTTGACACTTAGTGAATCCTGCTTCCTGCTAGTTCTTATTGTAGCAATGTATCATTTCACTTGTTAGTAATGAAGTATTTTTGCATGTATCTGGAGCTTTTTAGACTTCTTCGAGATCTGCTACAACTCGTAAATTTGCAGGTTCCTATTTATCAGTAGTTCTTATAGTATGATAATACAGAACATAGCTCCAATCGATCGAGTCGATCAAAGGTTACATTTTGTTTTCCTGACGTCAAGGTGACAATTGGTCAAGGCTGTTACACCGAAAAGAACTAAAAATTGATAGGCAGTGGCTGTAAACACATACAGTTTCCAAAGCTTTGAGATTTGAATTTGCAGAAGACTTGCAGAATGGTGTCCATCTATTTCAACTGCAGACCCTTAGGACAAAAATTATGTGTAATTTCATCTTAATGCATGAAAAATACCTGTATTTTAAGGACATTAAGAGCTCTGAGTAAGCATATAATTATTAAATATTCACAGCGTACAACATTTAATGTGCACAACATTGAATATCCCAAAGAATAATGCCATAATTATAGCTCTTGTAATAATTATGTTTTATTGTGGTTTCCTTACTCTTTTTATACCACAGTTGGTATAAGCTTTTAAGCAGATGCCTTAGTTTTGCCCTTTGCAGCTTATAGGCAGATCACTGCTGTGTTGATTCTGCCATCATTGTCAGCTATTCAGCAATCTCATTTTTCTTTTACTGTTTTGGCAGAGATGAACTGCAAAGTTTTTAACCTTCCACTTTCCTGCTACTTGCTTGGCTGCTGGAAGCAAAGCTTAAAGCTTAAATAGGAGAGCAGGCATATCCTCAATGTAATTGTAATACGTTTTTCTTCTCCCTAGTGTTCTTGAAGCAACTGATTATTTAAAGAATGAAATGCAGTCAGTGTAAGGACACAAATAAAAAGACCAGAGTAAATTATAATTTGAGTGGTTTCTTTTTTAATTAACAGTAGCTTAGTTTCCATAACTCAAACCTCTGAACTGAAAATTGTCTTGTAGATATTTTTTAATTCAGAAGCTATTACAGTTTTTAACCCTGTGAACATTTCAGCACATGAATGACTTACTTATTTAGTATTTATATTACGATGATTCCCAGAGAATCCATTATGAATCAAGCTTCTATTATGTTAATGAGAGTCCACAACAGTGGAAGTTTGAGAGTTTTTTATTTTCCTATATCATGAAAAACAGCAAATGAATACAATAAATTGGAGAGAGCATATGGCACGAGCAAGACAGTCTATGTATTAGTGCAATAAACAGAGGTCCCCAGTTACCTTACTGTTTTCAAGTATAAGCTATGAAAGACTTTTGTATTATTTTCAGGAAAAACATTTGTGACTCAGTTTGCAATGCTTTTGTTTATTGTGGTCGAAGGGTTAATTGGTCCCTAGAAGAAGGGAATAAAAGATAGAAAAAAGACTGGTCCTGAGAAAAAACTTAATATTGGCCCAGACCACTATTTACCAATACAGGTAATGCTGCCAGCAGAGAAACGTATGCAAACTTTGTTTTTCTCTTCTGACTTAAGGATCCTGAAACACTCCTTCTCGCTTGGTTAAAAAAGCTGTTTCATCTGAAAAAAACTGTTCTGCTTCATTGCACATGCTGTTTTCCTAGATGCAAAAGGCAGAATCTCTCATGCTGGATTTCAGGCACTTTTAAAGTTTCTGAAAGACTGATAGTGAAAAAGTTTTTATGAAGTTAGAAGTCCACTAAAAACTCAGTGGAGCTGCAGGGCTTTCTTTCCCAAAGGCACAGAAGTTTAGATGCTAACTGAAAGGGTTTTTGTGCCTGAGAAATGTTCTGGAAGTTAGAGGCATAACATCTCTATGTCCATGATGTTGGAAAAATGTGAGGGCTTTGAAGAAGAAAGCATGTGGTATATTTTTACAGTAGCTTTCCACCTTTCACTGGAAAGAGTATCAAGTAGCTTTTTGGAAGATACATGTAACRGTTAAAGAATATTATGAAAGTTATTCCTGTATTTAGGTATTTGTAGAAACGGTTATAGAGGAATGCACTTTACATGCATACAGTTGAATAAATCTGCACAAGCCTAACATTTGTGTTCATAAGTATATGAGGATTTGGTGAGGATTTGGTCCCACAGCTGGAAAACAGGGGCTGCTCGGTGAGAGCCACCAAGGTGGAGCCGAATGCTTTAGGGCTGGAGGTAGTAAAGGAGGGCAGCGTAGCTGTCGGGTGAGCTATTAAAGAAGATAACGGGTTTTGGGGGGGGGACGCAGGAGGGAACTCAGGGATGTAAGATGCAAATCTGCAGGAGAAAAAGCCTCATTAGTTCTGCTACTCAGAGAACAGCATGTTTGTCTCGTTAGTGTTAGGTGCTACTTTGCAGCACAGCCTATATTTGCACTTCTGAAGTATAGTGTAATAGAGCAGCTGTTGTTTTAATGCTGACTGGTTGGCCTCTACAGCATTTTACCCCATTTCAGTTTAACAACCAGCGTGCATAATTTTGCATTTGTTGGACCTACAATTAGATGTTTGCAGAAAATAATGCAAATCTGGAAGTGTTGGGAATGTAGAATTACAATTGTGTTTCAGCAAATGTTTTATTTCCTTTTCCTTTAAGTGGATTCTTGTTTAAAAACAATCCTAAGGACCTGCTTTAAATCTACATTAAGTGGATGAAGTATGGTTTAAAGCAATACTGCACTGAAATTCAGAGCTGTGGGGTTTACTCATCCATCTTTGCAGGTCACCTTAATGTTACCCTTCACACGTTGCTRCAGGCTCCTGTAAGTGGGTGCCCTGACTATTCATCTCAGGCTTGGGACAGTGTAACGTAGCCTGAGCAGCGTGGGTTGCACATTTGCAGGGTCACCACGCTGTCACGGGCTGGAAGAGTGTCTGCACCCAGAAACGGTATCGGGGGGTGGGAGAGGAGGCTTACAGGTGGCTCAGCAAGGCTGGTAAACCTCCGCCTGGTTTGGCTGTAAAAAAGAGAATTTAGGTTCTTGTGAATGTACTTAATGTTATTCTTGCCATAGGCATTGCCAAAATACTCCTTTGATATGTCCTTGAGGCATCTAAGATTCTGCCTATTCAGCAATGATAGCTACGTAGGAAAATTTCCACGACTGAAGTGTTGGATTTTGGTGGAGAATTTTTTCCTTCAGTTTTCTGCACTATTTGAGTGAGGAGTTTCTTTAAACTGACAGTGCCTCTGCTTCTTTAGGAGGGAGATAGTGTGGAGATAGTGCCAGTGGTGTTGGTGCTGCTTCTGCTCTTTCTGGGTGACTTGCGTTCCTCTCTGAAGCAGTCCTCTTCCGTTGCCGCTCTGTGATGAAGGGTAAGGTCAGAGAGAGGAAAAGGCATGCATTAATTTCATTTAAAGATCATGAATGCATCTGAAACCAGAACTCTGAAATTATCTGTGGAGCAGCGTCATTAGATCTTAAAATTTGGTTCTGTGATTATAGCAATCCCTATCTTCATGTGTGCACTACCAGCTTTCTTGAGACGCTAGAGAACAGAATTTAAAACATCTACTTCAAAAACTCAGGCTGCTGGATGAGCTGAAGGAGGAACTTGAGTGCTTGAGTTGGCAGAGGGATCTATCAAGAACCAGATCTGACATATCTCCTGAGGTGCCGACCTGTAGATTTTAGTGTGGATGTGTGTCCTCTCTTCTGCTCATTCTCATACACCACTACTCATTTAAAAATGAGCCGTGCCGTGACCTTTTTTTTCCCCCCAGTGATCTCTGTTACTTCGCACAAACCATTTTGGGGTAAAGTATAAACTTACATATATTGAGCTTGTATACCTCTGCAATTGTTTTAGCTTTAAGAAAAGAAAAAAAGCACAGTCCCTGGGTAGGTGTTCAGCTTCTGCTCTGTGTTAAAGATCAAGCACTTGCACAATGTGCTTTGGGTACCTCAAAGCACCAAGCTACTATTTAAACTTATTTCTGTTCTTTGTATAAAGGTTCTTATTAGCAAATCAGAATTTAGCTTACTAAATACTACYAACCTGCAATAAACCATCTTTAATTTGGAAATAACTATCTTTTTATTCCATTATTATTGCGAAGTTAATTATACTTGTGGGTGAGGATTTCTCTGGTAGTTTTCTCTGATTCAGGAGGGGCTGTAGAACAGCCAAATTCGTGACTTAGCTGCTAGTTTTGTTTGCAAAGTATCCAGGAACGAAAACAAAGTCTGCCTAACCACTTTCTTGTTCTCCATCTCCTATTCATGAGGTCTGTTTTTGAGGCTTCATTCTGAAGCTCGTACATCTCGCTGTCGTTGGCCTCATCTGCTCTGGCTGCCGTATGACCATTTTCTGTCTTTCTTCTGTATCAAATTTTCTGCTTGTCCAAATTAACCTGCTAACTCCTATTTCCTTAAGCAAAGTAGTCTACAACATTTATTTGAGTATTGTTTCTGTCCTCCATTATCTTCTGAGTTCAGTGACAACAGGATTAAGAACCTGGAAGTTAAAAATCTAAAAGTACATCTAATTAAAGGGGTTCGCTGAAGGGGCTGTATTTTTTTTTCTCATTAGCAGTCTGTTCATTCTGTTCTCTTTCCCTRTCTCCCTGTTCCCCACACGCTCGGCTTGTAATAAAAGTTGGTTCTTGAATGTGAAGTGTATTAATGCACCTGGGAAAAATATGTACAGGAAGGAATTGAATTTGTTTCTATCTAACCTAAGTAAGATATAATGGAATGTTTCATTGTTTATCTTTACAGTAATAATCAAAGGATCCTTTCAGCATTTATAAGAGTTATTTAAAAAGATAATGAAGTAAATGTATGTATTTGGTTATTTTCAACTGAAGAACAATCCCCTATTTTAAGTTTATATCCCTGCAGCCAAGCGATAAGGGCATTTTAATGTTTTCCAGCATCTATCTTTCCATTTTAGTGTGTCGCAGGATTAGGGGATAGCTGATGCTGCTGTTACGTAAATGTGAGCAAGTAGAGAGCCTCATTACAGCGTGAAGTGGATAATAAGAGTCAGTAACTGAAGGTGAGGCAACTGTTGTGTCTACTGTCCATTAACTCGGTAATAGCACCTCTTCTCCCGATGAGGGGGGCTCACAGGGAGCAGCATTTTGCTGCGTTGCAGGAGCAAATCCCTAAAATCTCTGCAGCAGAAATGTCTGCAAGTAGAGAGATAAATATGTGAAGACAGATTGCAGTAAAGACTTTGGGGGCATCGGAGGTTTTCTGTTCTGGTCTAACTGTTATGTAGAATTACTTGCATTGGCAAGATGCTGAGCATTCTGTTCCCAACCCAGGCAATAGAAGCCGGGCTGCTAATTCGCAGGCATGTTTTCTCAGGATTTGCGAGTTCTTTTGCCATGTAACTTATAGCTGAGTGTTTCTTCTGCAGTGGAAATAAAAATGCTCTGCGAAGCATATTGTAGCCGTAAAATCAAAGAAACAAAACTGCATCTACTGACAACAATTCAGTGTTTCATTTGCCTGCTCAATAGGCGTAGTGTTTATGGATCAGCCAGCGAGTGTAAACACGGCAGCCTCTCAGATGCGCACTCTCTATTGCTCTTCATTAGGGGCAACGTGTGATGCTTACAGTTTCCGTATGGATGAAAGGGAGTTGAAATTCTTTGCCTTCTGTGTTACCTCTGGGACTGTTTTTAAAGTAAAGCTGCTGTCATTCCACCAAAGGACTGGCAGGGTTTACTACGGGGGTTTTGGCCTTCTGACTTATTTAAGCTTTACAACCAGAAGCCCTGGATGTATGTTGCTGCTCTACCACGCGGAAATTTGTGTCATTTGACTCAGGAGTCAGATAAGCAGTAAGTCATATGAACACACCCATCTATTGATCCCAAGTGATTTAGAAATAAATGGAGTTGATAGGTTACCTGTCTTCCTGTTTTTGGCAACACTGCACAAGTTGAAAGCAAAAAATCTATATGAGCTGTTGCTCCTTTAATCATGCATTATTTACATTCTAGGTGGCTACCAAACTCTTCTTTTATGGGTTTTAGAGCCAAGGGCTGCAACCTGGTTTCAAATACAAAACACAAATGGATCCCAAAAGGGAGCTATCATTCCAGATATCTAAAGGCTATCTGCCAGAACATTTAATTTTAAAAGATGCTAATGTACACATTGAAGTTTCGTGGATTTTAATATGCATAGTAATACTTTGTGTGGGAAGAAGAAATCTTGATAACAAGCATACTAAAAACACATGGCTGTGGAAAGCCCCTCCTTGTCATTATAGGCAGATAAGTATGTATTGACATGTTGTCTGGGGTGCTGGAGAAAGGGATGGTTAAATGGTTAGGTTTACATATAACTGCAGCTACTTTTTCAATCTGTTACATAACCCACCTCATAACTTAGGCGCTTTCTACTTTGTAGAATTCTGTGGCCTTGCTATGCCACAGCTTCATGTACGTTTGCCTCATGTTTATGACTAAGTGGTATTTCTCCCCGTTTTTGCTGCAATTTTGAGTTTGTAGTATTTTGTAACTAGTAAGGTGTAGAAGAGACTTAACTGACTAGATAAAACGCTACAGATAGAGAAGTATTTTCTAGTTGGTTACTATGGTCTGTTTCCCAAAATATTGATGGGAAATCATTTATGGATAGAAACCATAACAAAAAATGCCACTGTGATATCTTACTCAGTTTTCTAGTTTTTTTTTTTTTTTATCTTGAAGTCTTCAGTGTTCTGCTTCATTTGGATGTTTAACTTGCATGGTTGAACGTACTCAACTTGGATTTGCTTTTATCTCACTGCATGGCCTACTTATGGTAGAAGTAGGGAGCCACTGCTTTCTTTGAACTTTCTGCTGAAGTCCCACTCATTTATTCTTTGTTTTTTTTTAAATCAGTGTTTTCTCCATTTTACTGTCACTAATTTAAAGCACTTTGAAATGTTTGCATTAATGGCATTAAAATAAAGTAGGTGATTGACTTGAAATTTCCTCTCCTATATTATTATTTTCAATAAAGAACCAGAATTTTATGGAGTCTATGGTAGACACGTCTGTTAGTAAATGCATCTGTATTCAGTACAGATTTGTAGAATTAAAATACAGGGGTTTCTGCTGAAAGAAGTAGTACAATACCATGAGTTCCTATAAGACTGGTGTTTGGAAAGCAATACTCGCCTGCTCAGTGTGTATAATTCAGGAGATGTTAAAGCAGTTGAAAATGAGAAGTCAAGAAGTTGCCTTGCCTAAAGTCATAACAAAATGTCTGATAGTCAAACTGAAAAGCAAGAGGGAAAAGTAAAGAGTATTAAAATTTAGCACTTACATAATCCTCTACATCTTTTGAGTACTAGCGATATTAACTATTTAAGCCTCTGGATTAAATTTTCAGGATAAAAAGAAATACCTATATGTATTATCCTCTTTCTCTCCTGGCAGAACAAATAGACCAAAAGGCTGAATAACTCACCCAAGGCTTGTGCGCAATTCATGCTGTGTAGCAATAATGTTTGTCTTAATGGTGTGCAAGTAGAAATAACAAAACAGGATCCCTATTTTGATGTAGGTGACAAACCTAAGACATTGTCTAATAAAATTGTACCGTCAATTTGCAGCAGTAATGCAATGCTCGTCTTAGCAAACTGCAGCACTATACATGGATAGCGTTGTTTTAATCTAGGCTGCTAAATCTTTAATTATCTTTCATAGTAAAACTTGTCTGAATAAATTGCTCTATTGTTACCCAGTACTACTGTTCTTCATACAGATGACAGCAGTGGAGTTGGATGCTTGGGTCACTTCTTATGTCCTACCATATCCCTGGCTTTTGTTTAAGGATTTGGATCTATTAAAAGGAGAATTAATGTGTATGAAAAATAATGAATGTTAATTTTGGAGCATTACATCCACTACTGTTTCATAAAACAAGTGTGTAATAAGTTATGGCAGTACAAATTTTCCCATTCCGTGAAACTTGCCCATTTATTTTAACAGATTTGTATACTGGGTCACCTAATGGTGTTGAATAGATAGGTTGTCTCTGTTAGCATTTTTTTGGCTTGTAGGACTATTGGGATAAGTTTGGGTGTAATTTTTGTAAGATGAATATAGAAATTGAAAGTATAGTAATTAGAAGTAATTTGAAGCTATTGGCGCATCAACTGTAAGTAACATTCTCTTTAGGTCTTCCACAATGTCACCATTTCATCTTCAATGATGTGCAGCTACCAGTAGGTTTCATGACTGTAGCCAGATAATTTTTGTCAAAAAACACTACCTACTCAATGTATCAATGTATCAGTTTTACATGTATTTATGTACATGTATATAGCTGTAGAAGAAGGAACTGGCTCAGATGAGAAAACAGGCCAAACTTATTGGAAAGAGAGATTTGCTTCGACCCTTCCTCAAATTGGAGATTTAGTTCCAAACTGTGTGGATGCTTCGATTGCTGTGGTATGGATTTTCGAGTCGCTGAGACTAGAGATGTTTCTGCAGAACAGCCATGCCAAAATCTTACTCTCAGCTACACCTCTGTGAAGATGGCGACAGCCTCGAATGGGAGATGTGGGAGGCAAATAAAAATGGCAGAAGTGGTGCTGAAGGCAGACCGAGGAACTTGAATAAATAAATTTTGGGAGCGTCCAAGTAGACAAAGTTATAGCACGTATAAAATTATCTGTTAAATATGTTAAGAGGTTGAAGCTTCCTTTCTGTCACTGTTGAATAATCGATTATCTTTCCAGTGTGTCGCCCTGTGACAGGGACATGCCATTGCTAATTTGTTTTACATTTAGTGCAGTTCACCATCGTGGCTTGCATTCATTTTTGTTTCAAGTATATATCTCAGTGAAATAATGGTATGAGCATATTTGCTTCAACAGGAAGCTCTTTAATACTTGACTACAAACTATAATATTACATACTCTTATGCTGACACATTTTATCAGAAGTGAAGATGCAATTTCATAACCCCACAAGCATTCCTTTCCCAGTGAAGGAAGAGGAGAAAGTCAGTGTAAAAAAAAAAAGGCAAGAAACTTTAATAATGAATTCTAGAAAAATATCGTAAAGCAGAGCCATATTCATGTCTATTTGTATCTGAAAATTGGACTCTGAAATTCCAAATGAGTACAAATAGCCTTTGGGCTTGCTGTCAGTGAAGTCAGTCAGCTATGTAGAACAACAACCTGTGATACTTTCTAACTGCAAAATTTTGTTTAAAGAAACCATTTATATTTAAAATTTTTTCTACTCCTTTTTCCCGTGGTTGCTAGCTATGTCCATAGCAACAGATAGGGATGTTGCAAGTGGAGTTCAATGTCTTGATTATGTGATAAACTGGGGAGAGAAGAAAACAGATATTCTGTTTACACACCAATATTTTGAATGCAGTAACAGTTTTATAAGAAGGAGAAGCGACTTGAGGAAATTAACTTATTTTATTCTGAATCTTTAGTTTCCGTTGTTGACTGAGATTTTTATTTTATCTTCAAAGTCTGGATCTTTCTTTTCGTTTGAGGACTGCTGTTGCTAGAGTAGCACGTCCAGGCAAACATTCATCAGCACGGCTCGGTCAGATAACACCTGAGCACAGGTGTGACAAGTACTGGTATCAGCTGGACTAAGCCTTTGTTGTTTAAAATTAATAATAATAAAAAAACAAAGGAGTGGAGTTTTTGGATAATAATTATGTCACATCACTTGCCCCTGGCTTAGTAGCATTGTCTCAAGAACCGTAATTGCTCAATATGAGAATAATTTTAAATATATATTTGGGATATGTGCATCTGAGTGTGTATTTTGGGAACTTCTAACTCCACAAAATAAAAGTAAGCTTTTCCAATGGTGGACTGCTGTTGTTTTTATAACAAGATTCAATAGTTGACAACTCTGCTTAAATCTGAGGTACTTCTTTGCAGCAGCCATATACATATATGGAGCCATTTGTTAGGACTTTTCTGTTTCCAAATGAAGATTTTCTTAATCTTCTCATGTATGTCATATTTCTGTTTGCACACCGTGTTTGTGTTTTTTCGTAAAATCATGATGCTATTGATTCCTAAGACTTCTGCCAACACCGTTATTCTCCGTCTTGTATTGTTGGAGTCAATTATTCCATCTCAAATATAATGTTTTCAACTTGTTTTCATTGAATTGCAAAACTCAATATTACAGAGTATGTCTTGAATAGGTCTTGATCGGTTTGAATTTTAATCCTGTGTTTCAGAGCGTTTGTGACATTAACAGTAGATTTAGTAAGTGAAATCTATATTCAGTCAACAAATGCCAACAAAAATATTAAATAGTGCCAGATCAAAGAGAGCTCCTGCAGATTTCTACCTGCTGTTGCCTTCCAGGCTGGTAGTGGGCCACGGATCATTCTTTAAGTATGGTTTTCCATCCACTTTTGCAGCAATCTTACACTTATTTTGTCTAGAACATGTTTTACATAATGCTTTCTTGAAGAAACATGAGAAATAATGTCAATAGCCTTGCTAAACCAAGATCTCGCAGGCTGCAAAGCCACAGCTAAAAGTAGGGAAGCCAAACCTGAAAAATGAAACTCTACCCAGCTCTCTTATTTCCTCCTGGAAATGTATCTGCCAAAATCAAGCAGTCAGCTTTACGTAAATGTGTCGATAGCTCGTCTGCTTCCCCTGTCGATAGCTCGTCTGCTTCCCCTGTCTGATAGTATTCCACCTGTGCCTGGCAATTAGAGCTTTTTCTTCTTGTTTTTCTTTAAATTTGCTTTGCTCTCATGACTAGAAATTCCAGTCATTTTCTGGAATCATGTGTTATGCCTTGGCATAGAGAAACAGTAGTATTAACTAGTGTTGTTTGTAAAATCAATGCATTGATTTGTGTAGTTTTACCTAATATTCATCAGCTGTGTAAATAGAAAGCATGATTCAGATTTCAGGTATATTATTACTGCAAATCAGCTATCTATTAATACAAATTTTATACGACTGACATCCAGTCACAGTGCCTAGCGCTCTGTTGCTATGAACATATTGTACTCTAGCAGATATACTAACGCTTTGCTCTAGGAGTCCTGAAAAATGTGGACTGTTAGCAGAAGATATGTATTTAAATAAAACTTTGATTAATAATTTCCAATCAGAACTGGAAGATGCATGGAAGATGAAGTCCTCACTCTGTTAAGCCAAGCTTTCACTACCCACGATCAGGATTTCACTTAAACAGCTGTATTTTTTACTATGATAACTGTATTTTTAACTATGATATAGCTATATATTTTTCCAAAGGGAAGTCCTTCAGTAATTACATTGTTATTACTCCATAATCTCTCTATTTCCTAGTAATATCACTGTTACTGTGCAACATTTGGCTTGTGGAGGAAGATTGGCTATGTAATGTGAATAAAAGTTTTTAAAGGAGAACAGAGATTTTCTAGTTTATCTTGTAAAGAGGGATTTGATAGTTGTATTCGTTGGAGGTAACATTGGAAAAGAGGCTTTGTGAAGGCCTTTTTGTTGCAGTGTTGCACACTGGTTCATGAACAGATGGCTATCTTTTAAGAGGAGGCTCAATCAGGTTATTCTGTGGTTTTCGTTTTATTACAGTGATGCATTTGTAAGCTAGTATTATCTGTTTATTGTGTAATCTGATAACTAATAACCTAAGAAATATCTAACTTTTAAGAGTTATCCACTTATACTATAGAGTAGATTTTGGTATTTTCTGTTAATAATGGCATTTCTTATGAAATCCACCTATTTAAGATACTGCAGAGTGCATTTGCAGTATTTTAATAAATGATCCGATTTCCAGAGCTGGAAAAGTTTATTTAACTGCAAAAATATTATCATAAATGCCTTAATGATGATACCCACTTTTGGAAAATCTTTTATTTATTTCTAAAGGCTGGATCCATGTTCCACTGATGTTAACATAATGTCTTCCCAAGAATTTCCATAGGCTTTAGGTCAACCTTAGAGAAAACATTTGCATGAGATTTGTTTAAAGTACTTGCACAACTGACAATACAGAAGGCTGCAATTAAAAAATCCCAGAACGTACCTCAGTGCTTAGTTCTGCCTGAAATAAATGGAAGTCATGAAAAGCTCATTAGGTACCTGTCTACATTTTCAGATACTGAAGTGCTTTTATGTATCCAGTTCTTTTATCTCCATCATTGCTTTGTTTCCCATCCTGTCCGACCATATTCTTTAGGCTGTCATAGCCGTAGCTGTTAGTGTCAAAGGCCTGGCTTCCCTTCGCCTTCAGATCGATCTGTTCTAGTCTGTGGCTACTCTTTGTGTTAAAGATACCATTGAAATACTGGTATAATATCATGATACTGAACCCACCATAATGGCTGCTTTACCACTTGCAGGTGCGTACATTGCTATTTGTATATTGGCTGCTGTTCTCTACAGGCTTCCACTGAACTCTGGAGATGCTTTTTAAGTTCTTCTATTAAAATGTATGATTTAAAATGACCCTTTCCTTATGCTTAAGGAACCCTGAAGAATCAGTCCGCTTACTGAACTTGCTGCTTGCCCCAGTCTTGAAAATGTTGATTGAGTTAAGCGCATTATTACTTTAAAATAGCAATATTTATGTTTTTCATAAATTCTATACTGAGTATGAATTACTGACAGATCAACTCCATCTGCTGCAGTTGTCTTCCTCAAATATGCTAGTAAACTGAACAGCCGGGAATCAGATTTTCCTTAGAACATTAGTGTGATGCTGTCATAATTTAAAAGTTATAACAGACAATGAAAACAAACAATAAAACCAGGAAAATATGTTAAGCCAATTTGAGGGCAGTCTGTGCAGCTGTTGTGCAAAAAGTGGCTGTAACCCCGATAAAGGCTGGGCAGTGAATCTGGAAAAGGCTTAGAAACATTGGAATTAACGAGTCCTCAAAACATGAATAATTCATATTCCTGATGCACATGGCCATTTTAGCTCTTACTTGATCTAAATAACTCCCAGAGTCTGCAGCCTCCAATCTCAAGTGTTTCACTCTATACCTATCTTTAGTAACTGAAATTAAAACATTGAATTTTTCTCAGAATTCTGAAAAGTAACTCAGTAACTCAGTTTTGGTGCTTAATTTAACATCAATTTGACTATGTAGTTGATAATCCAAAAGAATTGTCTTCAGTAATTTTTTTCTTATGTCTTGTAACTCTTTTTGTTATTTTCCTTCAAATGAATCTTAAACTTTTCATGCTAATTTGAGCGTGGTATATGTAATGCTTAGCCATATATTGCAATGATCTCTTTCAGTTCAGATATACATACTTACGTTCATATAGTCTTTGAAAGTTCATTACATTTCACCCATAAACCTTATTTTACTCACATTCCAATGAATATTTTTACATATTATAATTCAATAAAATCTTAATTTTAAATAGTCTTAATAAATACATTTTTAAATGTCCTTTGCTCTTCAGTAGTGCGTAATGAGTCCAATGGTTTCATTCTCAGAGTTTCTAGCCAATTTAATACAGATAGTAGCAGCGTGCATTTCATTAGTATTAAAAGATCACCCTTAAAACTTTTGGGTACAGCTGCAGCTGGCATCAGAGCAGTCTGAAATACATTTTAGTATTTTCAAAGAATCTTTCTAATGCTGCTTTCCTTAGAACTACAGAAGAAACAAATGTAAAAGTCATTGTCTTTTAATGTTCAATTATTAGCGCCTCTTTGGAATTTTACCTTTATTTGCTTTATCAAATGTCATATTAATTACATTTTATATACACACACTCTGTAAATCTACCACACATTTTCTTTGATTAATTTTCTAAGTCAGTTAAGCTAGTACAGGTTCATTCAATAAGGAAGAAAATTTCATACTGGCATATTCCTTATAGGTTTTAATAAAAACTGTCAGTTGAGATAAAATAAACAAGATCTGCAGCTGGTGTACAATGACTGGCTTCAACAGACTCGTACCATTATCAGAGCTGAAAATCTGGCCTTGTATGTTTTTCAGGAGATTTTTATTTATTGGTAGCTACTAATAGCTTTATCAAAGTTCAGTGTTCTTTGTGTCTGCATTAGAAAATCAAAGTGATATGAGTAAATCAAATGCGTTTGAGTGCTGTTCAAGTAGAGGCTGTTATCTTCTCACTGTCATTTTGTATGCCACATCTTACGTATAAAAAGTAGTGTGCTACAGGAGGAATGTGTTTTTTCTCTACTGCTTTAAATGTTTTTCAAAAGCAAAATAGTTGTGAATTATTAACATAACCACACCATGCCAAAACAGGAGGAGGGCATGCAGGAGTGTTCCTTGTTGACTGACGAGTGTATGAATACTTTGACTTAGCGCCCAACTCTTTTTGAGGACTATTGATGTACGAACTTGTTTCGTCCTGTATAATAATTTTACATGTTGTGCTTCAACCTCATGCTCAAGGATATGAGCAATAGCACAGCTGAACTCAGTGGGGCTTCTCATCAAGTAATGTCAGCAAAGGTAGGAGTTTCTTACTCCAAGTCTTGCATTCAGATCACCAAGTTTGTGCCTGTCCCAATCAGCATTAGTGTCAGCTATTTGCTCCACAGGCTTTCTACGGAACTTCACGTGTTCTCATTTTATTCTCGTGTGGTTTTTGAGCTTCTTGTTTCATGTTCGGTTAAGCCCTGAAACTTTTACATGTTGCCTCTAGACTTAAACCTTTATCTATATTGTCAAGAAAAGACTGTCCAATACGTGTAAAATGCAAAGTGCAAATGGATAACACTAGCCTACAAGGAAGTTTGTGGAGACGTGTTAAGTAGCAGCCCTAAGCAAGAGTAAGCTTGTATTAAACAATGACATTTATTGACTCCCTCAGTACTACACCAGCACTAACTGTGGGACTGTGCTTTCCTACCTGCTTTAGAGTAAATAATTTTACTCTTCCCTCCCTATCAACACATAGCTCCTCATATGTGTGTATTAATTAGGCTCTTACTTGTCTATGTTCGTTGTCTGTGATGTTGAGATAATTACTGATGCCATAAATACAGAAAGTTTACCTTCTAAGGTTCTGTTGCCTTTGATTTTTTCACTGAATTAGGTGTTATTCCCTGAGCTCCAGACTTTAATAGGTTAGCATTCAGTAAAACGGGTGTTTGTCAGGATCATCAACCCATAACTATGCAGTTTGCAGGCTATAGGTCGGTGTCATTTGCCATTCCCTGTAAAACTTCTTATTGCCATTAAAATTTTTTTTTATTTCATATCTTGTAGCTTTCTATGTGTCACCATAAAAATCCTACACAATCTAAACAGAGAAAAGTCCCAGAACTGTCAAAGATCTTAAATATTTTTTGTGAATGTGTTTGAAGCTGGAAGGCTGTTTTGGATACCCAAGCACCTCGATCTAGATGACTGATGAAAATTGTACAATTCTGTCAAGTCTCTTGCTAAGTGAATACCATTCTTCTGGTTTTAACACAATCTTTTACTTTCCTAAATAGAGCCATAACACTGGAGAATCAGCTGGTGATCCTTGCAACATCTGCAACAGATGCAGGAGGCTACTATGTCCAGGCTGTCAATGAAAAGAATGGTGAGAACAAGACAAGTCCATTTATTCATCTCAATGTAGCAAGTGAGTATCCAAATCCCTGAAAATGCACTGTGGTACTGAGGTCACAGAAGGTATTCACAAAAGTCTGCCCTTTAAAAAGAGCCTTGCTAGCAAAGGATGGATGTTTAGAGGAGGTCAACTCTTCCTTGTTATTTTGGAGTACACTAAACTCCTTGTGCAATCAAAGGGACCTAAGGGTGCAATAGCACCTTGACAAATCAGCCTTAAAGCTGTTTGATGGTTTATTTAGTGCAATTCAGGTAGATGAATGGTATCCCTAGAGGTTTGTTGTGAAGTCATGATCATAATTTCTTTTTAATGCAGGGTTTTATAATACATTGTTTTGCATTGTGCATAAGTAAACAAGTCACTCTTTTGAGTGCAATTTTATTAATGAGTCTGTTCCCAGTCTGTGACATTATTTTTACCTGCAGTTATCACAGAGTCCCAGGGAACATGCATTTCATTATTATTTCTTATTATTTTACATTGCAAAAACTGTGTTAACACTTAACATTACAGAGGCATTCCATGAGTAGATTTTACAGCAAAGGAAAACAAGAAGCATCAGAACAATGGGGTCAGAAAGTTGACTGCATGCTAAATATATTGACATGATTATTCAGCAAAAATGTGCATATGTAAGCTGTCGTAAAGTATTCAGCAAATGTGTGTGTATGATAAATCAATATTCTAAACATATAAAATGGTTTGACTCCTTTTCTAAGGCCATTTCGGTAAAGCTGCTTTTAATGTAGCAGTGAGGCAGGGATTATGTTAGTCTGTTGAGCCAGTGTGGAGACTCTTACGTGTCTGACCATAGAGATAAGAAAGAGATGATTGTATAAATTGTCTGTGACACTGGCAGCGTTGCTGAGAGGCTGCTCTAATGGTTTTGATTCCTAGAAGATGCAAGATTCTCGGCTCCGGAGCAATCAGCATGATGAGATGCCCAAGGCCTTTTGATCTTGAAGATCATCATTAGGTTTGAGAGAGGCAACATGGCTAGAATCCTTGGAATAGCAAAACTTGGGAATCTGGGTTTCTAGGCAGGGAATCTAGCAAATCTGTGTTGGGAATATGCTTATCATATATGCTTAATATGGGAATATGTTTATCAGAAGTTCATCAAAAGCAAGATGTTCCTCTGAAACATTTCATTTTTGACAAAACATGATTTTCTGATAAAATTTCTAATCAGATATCAAAGAAAGCTATTCTTAAACAACCTGTGGAAGCTCCGTTAGTGGAATGTGGGGTACATTGTGTGAGAAGTCACTTAGGGCAGGATCAGTGTGGTGCAACAGGCAGCAGAAGAGACAAGCCTGTGTTTTCTTGCAGGTATGTTCATAAACACCTGAAGCAGGCAACGAGAGGAACTTTTCAGGGTTTTTTTGTTTATCTTTCTGAAGGGAAAATATTCCAAATCCATTTGTGAGTTTTGGCCATATTGTGGCATGTAGATTGTAAACATTATTATTTCTGAGGGTGTATGAATAGGTTTGCTAACATTTCAGTAATTTCATTTATAAAGCAGGTTTGTATTGTTTGTATTATGTACCCAATAATATACTTCCCACCATAATTTCATATCTTAATTAATGCCAGAAATAGTCTGTGATCATGCATGCATAACAAGTGCTATGCAGAACAGAAGGTAATAGGGGCATATGGAAAAGAAAACTTTTAAATGTATGCGGACTTGCTACCATGAATGCAAAGTCTATCTAGAGTGTGAAAAATAGAAATGATTAAATGGATAAAAAAAAATGAAGAATGAGGCAGGATGGAAAGCCAGATATGGATTTGCTTGTTAGGATGGATATTAGCCAATGAGGTTTTAAATTGCCTGCATGATAGCTATGATTATTAATACTATGTGTATGTCGAAGAAAGGCACTTGGCAATAAGACATTGCAGTATCTGTAAAGCAGATGAAATTGAGATGGTCATTCTGAACTTTGATCTGAGGAGAAGAAACATATGTGATACGTTAGATAGAAGTGAATAAACCTGCTGGGTCCAATAACAGTAAATAGCAAAAATATGGTCCTGAAGCAGTTTGCAGGGGATGGTTGCAGAAAAATGATGTGTTTTGGAGGAGTAATAATGAACTCCAGCAAGTGGCTGGAAACATCATTCTTAAAGGTGCTTCCAGGTCTGGAAGATATTACGTTGAATTGTCACGGTCTGATTTGTATCAGGTGTTAAATGTGATGACACGAGTCTGTTTCCTTTAGGACATGTATAAAATAATCAAAACCAATAAAACCCAAATTTAGTAGAACAGATTAATTAAGATAAAATAAGTCAGATTCTAATAAACAGTGTCACAAGTAAAATGGTATATCAAATCTCTGTGTGAGTGCAATATATATTAATTATTGAGTACAATCTAGCTGCATGACTTGGCACACATATTGCCACTTTTATCAAGGACAGAAGAAAAAAACTATGCATGATTCCCATGGCAGTCATCCACCTTGAACACACTGTTAGAGAGATGCACAACCTATTATTCCTTGAAGGACATCAGAATTAGATTCTCCCCGGCCTTTAGGAAAAGCAGATTTGCGGAGTCAAAGCCTGACAGCTGAGAAGGCCCTAAGATTCAGTGCCTGTTCTGGTCCCAAATACAAGACTGGTACCAGGAGAAAGGTATGGTCCGTGAGGTAAGCAGAATATGAGCTATAGGGCCTTATCCTGCAAATTAAAGTCAACATGTTGAATTGTGGCTGGAACTAAACAGAAAGTTTGAGCGATTTCTGGAAAATGTGCTAAACTGTCCTCCGATTAATGGCTGTATTTGACACACGTTGAATAAGAACACTTGAGGATGGTCCTATGTAGAACGTGTTTCAAAAATCAAGTCTCCAAGCCGCAGTAGCAGGGAATTCTATACTAGGGCCCTGTGTATTAAAGGTAATTAAAGACACTTCTTTGTGTCAGTACAGCCCATAGCTCTTTGATTCCCAAGAAGCGTAAAGCCTTCGATCCACCCATTGCTCCCAGATTACAAGCACAGTGCGTAGAAGGTGGAGAACACCTTCAGAAGAAATCCTTCTAGCCGGTCACTGTTGTTTCTGCTATGTCTGGGCTCGCTTTTGTTCACATTCTGAGGTTGGTCAGACATTGAAAATGAAGGCGTGAGAATGTCAGGGTTTAATGAAAATGAACAGAGCTTTAGGGCATCTTAGTGTTTTCAGGTATGTACCCCAGATGCATTACTGTATGCTACTTCATTCCTTCAGTAAGCTTTGCAGTAAAGCTATATTAGCCAACAGGTATGGTCACCACCTGGGAAGATTCAAATACAGCCCAAGTACTCAAGCCGTATTGTTTTTCCTTAACGGCTGACTTCCTAGCTTGGTAAACACTGGTGTTCTGCATGCCTGTCCTCTAAAAATCATGCGTCTTAATTTGAAAGTCCAAGTTTCCAAAATAGTTAAGTTTATAGCATAAGGCCCAATGCAACTGTCCTTGAAAACAGTGAACATCTCCTCCAAATGGATGTTTCCACTGATTTCAAGAGGATTAGATCATCCCTGAGGTGACAGAGGAGAGATTTATGAGTTTAGATTCTACAGTGACAAATGCCATAGCTAATACTTATAGAGAAGAAGTGGTTATAGAAATAACCGAAAATGTGGTAGTCAAGATGAGCTAAAACTTCAGATCTCTCTGACCTGATAAGGTTTCATATTTTTATTGTCTAACATAACCTCCAATGAATTAAATTTGATCCGACAGGCAACATGCTGGGAATATGCCACATCTGAAATTAAAGTGAGATCTCATCAATTAGTACTGAACTTAAAATGTCTTAAAACCAGTTGAACTGTATATTAGACTAAAATTTTGCCTTTTTTTTTTAACCATGTGTCTCAGCTTTGATGTAAATTAAACAGAATTTTGGCTAGAAAAGACTGAAGGTCAAAAGTTTAGTAACAGGAATAGTAATAAAACTCTATTTGCCATTACATCACTTACTCCTTGTTGAAAATCCACAACTACTGTATTCTGGAAGATCTTGCGATTAACTCCATGGGTAGACTGACTATAATTCCAGACTCGACTAGAGAGGTGTGAGAGTTAATATATCACTGAGCTGCAGCAAGCTTATTCATTTTTAGATTTAAATATTATTTTATAATAAAAAAGTTAAATCGTTATCATTCTTTTCTATTCCTGTCTATCCAGCAATAGGTTTGGTGACAATGTCTTAAAGTGGGCCTTAATTCTTTAGGCTTTTTTTTTCTTGGCTGTTCTCCTGCAGTCGGACATACTCTTCAGCACAAACAGTCTTCCTAAAGACTTTGGTTTGTCAGGGGGATAAAATGACATGCTTTTGATCTTACCAGTGTTGGCAGGACAATTAAAGATAAAACTGTTCATTAAAGTAAGGCCATCATAAAACTCTGATATTTCCTTCAGGGCCATACTCCTTATACCAGCTAAATTTCTGTGAAACTTTGCCCCAAGCCTCTTTCAGTTGCAATATGGAACATAAGAAAGTAAGAAGAATGGTAAATGGTATTTTTCTGCAGTCTGTGCTACTTACACATGCCAGTGGTTC